>NW_026929916.1:0-109270 GCF_032062105.1 Saccostrea cuccullata
TCTGATATAAACTCGATCTCATACCCAAGTCTCGTATTCCTTGCATTGATTCAGCGACTACATTTTTTTGGTTTAACCTGTATTTGCTTTCTTTTAAATGAACTGACTGTACAATTATAGTTAAAGCAATATGAACTGTATCTTTGAAATTTTTATTTTCAATCGACAATCCTCGGCTGACTCCGCTACGCTCCATTCAAACCTCGGATGTGATTATTGGAGGAATACGCATCAGATCCTTACATTTCTCCGCCGGAAACTGCCTTATCACTCATTTCATATTTCGCTCTGCATAACGTTCATCAAAAATATTTCTTAGTTTGTGCAATTCTTTATCGTAAACAGGTTTTGTTCAAAACTTCATGTTAATAGGCTTTGAAGGGAGAAAAACTGTTGAGTATGCCACAAACTTTTTAATCACTATCTCTTTGATATATCATAATTTTTAACTGTAAAGCGCTTAAGAGGACTCAAATCGATAGAGCGTTATATAAATTTTATATAACAATTACAATCACAAAATAACTGTATGACATTTGAAAGAAATTCAAATAAGATCACATGACTGAATCAGTAAGACGGTAGATCACCGTTGACATCCGAGGTTATGTATGAGGTACGAGTCATCCGAGGAATATTTTGCTATTATTATTAATGCGTATGTAATTTAAACCGTTATGCCCAATAAGCCCAAAATAAAGTTTTAAACACCCATTCTCAGTATAAGGGCTCAAATAATGTCGCCTCATTTTCAGTTAAAAGAAATACCACTGATGTAATTTTTAAATCAACATTATAAATAGTCATATAACAATGAATAAGAATTCATATAATTATCGATCTGAAAGGGTATTTAAGGAGTTCCAAATTCAAATATAGTAGCCTATTTGAAATGTACGTTACTGTCGCCGAGGCAAATATTATTCTGAATCCCCTCTGTGCAATATATTGTTTTGATTCTCAAGTAAAAATTTTCTGATAAGTTAAACCTTGTATCATATATATTTTTTTCATAACAATAAATACATTTTCTTTGTGATAATAAATAATTTTTATTGTGCAATGTCCCTGTCGCTTAATTCTATTTCAACCACATTACAAGCAAACACAAAGATTATACACCTGATAGTTTTGTTCTCCTTTATTTATTAATGGGCTAAATTTGAAATTTCAAAGGATTAATTACTCCTACTTAGATAATGTAACATGAAACTAAACAATTTTAGCAACATTTATAAATATGTTTACGGAATGAAAGACATTTTCAATCGTAGAGATAAGAAAGAAATGTACGTTACCTATATTCTTCCATTAAGAATATATATTAAGTAGAAAATATGAGACGACTCTGAATAAGCAACCTCTTGTATCCTGTAAACTGGCAAAGACGTTTTGCTTAGCACAATTAAAAATTATTTTTTACATGAAAAGTGATCATTTGAAATGTACGTGACTGAAATGTACGTTACCATGAAATTCGAATTCAGTGAATCTCGCACGAATTTTCATTTATTCTCATACTTTCACACACTCGAACGTGTACACAAAGGAAAGTTTCAAAGGTTGGAAGTCGGCTAAATCCCAAAATTAATGAAAAGAAACGTTACTGCTGAGGAAAAAAATATATTAATGTCAATTATATGTAATATAATTTTGATACCTGGTATGTATTTCTGAATACGAAACCTGTATGATGCATTTCTTTTGATATGCAAGTTCAAATAGTATCAATATATTGCGTGTTTAACGTACTCTTGTGGAAGAGAATTGATTTTTATATTTGAAATGTACGTTACGTATGGTAACGTACATTTTACGTATTTCTAACTGACATTTTTTTATTTAGTCATTGAATTGCGTTTACACGAGCGAAACAAAATTATCGTTACAATCCACTTGACAACTTGCCACATAAATCCATCTAAATGCATCCCCAATACTCGTAAATGTTTTAGACTGTTACCACATGCTAGAAAATTTATTTCTAAGTCACAGTCTTGCATTCATCTTTTGCAACCTTTTTGCAGTTTGTTTAATTTTTAAAATGCGACTTTTCGTCAATATTAGTTTAATTGTTGTTGATAATTTAAAACAAGGTATGCATATGCTTATAACTGGTAAAAAAAAAAAAAAAAAGAAAAGGAAACAAAACAAATAAATCCAGAACACAAGACGGTCACGTACATTTCAAATACTGAAAGGCACACAATACTCAGTTTTGTTTGAATCATTGCATTTTGGGTTATATTCTTCCAGAACTGCTGATAAGCACGTATGTTTGTGTTTTGAAAAACGATGTTGCAACATACTAAATGAAATTGTTAACAAGACTGGCGTTGGATATATTCGGAATATATTTATGTTAAGTTTCAATGGCCAAACACGAGCATTTGTTAGATCATAGCAAAATACGTCTGACTCTTATATTTTTTTGTCTGTACCCTTGCACACATGTAGAAGTAACTAGGCTATGACCGGTGTCAATTTCAGCGAAACAGCACAAAAGAATGGTAATGAACTGAGATGGAGAAGAATCCCCAATAATATATGAAATGAACGTTACCGAAGTGACGTGACATTCATGTAGTTGATGACAAATAACCTCGTTTGTTACATTATGATTTCTTATATTACTGCCTTAAAACGCCTCATTGAAATGATTTTTATGTCAATAATTGCTATTTTTTTTCCATATTTTCTTATCACTAATTTACATATTATTACAAGCTTGAAATGTACGTTACCTACTCATAATCTGAGGCAATCGTGTCTTTATAGTGGCGATTGTGACATATAACACAATGTGATTACAAAGAGAATCTTTTTTGGAATAAACTGAAACAAAACTATGAATTTTTAGATGAATTTTAAGCTTTTTATTAAACAGAAATATATCTTGAAATGTACGTTACATTCACGTAGTTTTCTAAATTGGCATGGATATATGTTAAAAAGACAGTAACTACAAAATAGAATTTTACTACATGTACATGTTAGGTTCTAGTATCTATAGAAAATGCAAAGATTCCAAACTGATCGCTGTAAACAAAACAGAGAGAAGAATTCAAAGCATATATTTAAAAAATGTTTTTGTACATCTGGATCAAAAAGTAACCTTTGTTTTTTGAAAGGAAAAATCAAACGCACGTTCGTATGCCGAGGAAATATGTTGCTGACAGAGTTGGTAGGATGTTCTGGTGTTAAGATGAGATATTCCAATTGTGATTTTAATTACTACATTTTTTTTGACGTATCTTTTTAGACATTGAAAAAAGAGTAACGTACATTTCAAGCTACATTTCTGAATAAAATCACCCTCTACTTTATCGTCTTGTCATTATTCCATGTATTATAATTTGATGAAAAAAAATCTGGAAACAAAATCTTCAGATACTTTCTTTCAAAGGTAATTGATAGAAAAATTGTTATCTTGAACTTCATTTTTTATTAAAAATTCAGAGAGGCATTTGTGCCCTTATATTGAGAATGGGTGTAAAATGTTTCAGAAGAAGAAATATTTCTGTGCAACCGAATATACAGCTTTATATATTAAGAAATAATTATTGTCCATGACGACAATAATTCAATTTGGCTTCAATCAAAGCTAATAAAGAAATTTCAATCGCAAATATTAACAACAGAAGTTTATAAATAAATTATTTTTCTGTCATTAATTAGTTAATTAAAAAAAATTGCAATAAAATTTTTCGATGTCAAACATGCAGCTCATATTGCTTTAACTGTAAAATGTTAATTTACTCCTCACGCGACAAATTTGCATACATTTAATCATTTTACAACTACTCGGCGAAGAAAGACACGTGCGTTTCTTTGCTTGTTTTTTTTTTCATTTGTCGTATCTTTATGTACGTGAAGTCTGCAAAGATGATCCTTTGTTTGCTTTCGGATTTGTTTGTTACATACGCTGTTGGTTTTGCTTTAAGGTATATTTGTTCTGCGAAAAGGTCATGTGCATGATTATGCATTGTATATCATCTGTTAAGTTTTAACTGGTCATTGAAATTAAAATAATTGTTTTTTTTTTCTCATTTGTGGTAATTTTTGCCCTTTCCACTGCCTATACACCTGACTGTTACATTTTCACGGATATCGACGTGGAATGGCAACAAGTGTTCATGCTGGTTATCTAACATTACATTTGTTCATATATTATCCTTAGTTACGTGTTCTTGTGGTTGTTTGTATACTGCACTGATCTGTGCAACTGTTTTAACTTTTTTTTTTTCGGTATCTTAGTCTCCTCCATTAAAAGAAGTTCACCGTTATTTTTTGTAGCTACCAAGTGAGTACTGTGTAGCATACATCCGTCTATACCGGTGAGACTGAGTACACTGGAGTGACAAAATGAGAAGCTAAATATATAGAAGCCGTCAGATAAAGCTTTAACCTATGTAGAAATTCCCTTAAGAAAACTATACTTTTCTCTAATATACTGTTATTAACTTGCTTATTTATACAATTTGTTTCTTTTTCTTGCCTTAATTCACATATTGTTTTTTTTTTCTAACTCATTGTTATGATGCACAGTTCAGTATTGATTCTGGTTCCAGATTTAATCGATTTGTTGTACGCATTGCAGTGACTATTACAACTTTAAAATATCTTGCCGTTTCCCCATTTTTTTTAAGTATTCCAGCTTGTGTGAGTGTAAAGTGATGCTATGTGTGTCTGCTTGCTGGTCTGTTATACACATACATAGCTATATAGAAATAAGATTGAAACAGATTTTGTGTATTTGACTGAGTGTCCAATTGATTTTTCCCCCAAGAACTTGAATAACGTATTATAAAACATGTTAAAGAAGCAAAGCAAAGGCATCTTTTAAAAAAAGAGTGGGGACCCTATACCAATGTAGCTAGCCTGACTAAAATGATGCCAATGGATGTAATACACAGGTATCACTAATAAGAAAATCTATGCAAGACCCTGACGAACAACCTGCATCCCATATCCATAAAGATATTGTTTATGTTAAATGTATATAAGTGGTAAATGATAACAAAAATAATTACAATATATGTAGTTTTCAACATAAGTTTATAAACTGTTGTTTTTAAGCAAAGACAAATTCTGTGTTTGTGTTATTGGATGCTTTTTTGTCCTTTGTAAATAGAAAAAAAGTAAATATAGACAAAGGGAATGATGGTTTTGGTTTATTTTATTTTGAGTCTAATCAGTAGCTCGGGATTTGACATTGATACTTAGAGTTCTTTTCTTTTCATTCTTATATTGGGAATATACGAAAGAATGTTTTAAATGCCTCATTTTAATTAAGATCCAGGTATTTCTGTATTAAAGAAGATTGTTAAGGTATTTTATTTAAATACTGAGTGTGCAAACAGTCTAAAAATTAAAATATAAAGTCGAATTATACCCCCCTCCACACCGCCACTCACAAAATATGAAAAACGGTCCGGTTGATTAAATATTTTGAAAAAAAAAATTCTACTACAGGCTTTCTTATGAAAGAAATATACATGTATAAACAAGTGCACATTCCAATTCGATGTATCAATTAAAGAACGGAAATGGATATAAAATAGAAATAAAACATTAAATTACAAGGAAAATAATTTTTTTTAAATCGAAAGATACAAGGCAATAAAGAAAATTGATATATATCTTTTTATGAAAGAAATATACATGTATAAACAAATGCACATTCCAATTCGATGTATCAATTAAAGAAAGGTTATGGATATAAAATAGAAATAAAACAATAAAATGCAGGGAAAATATTTTTAAAAAATGGAAAGATGCAAGGCAATCATGAAACAAATCGATTATATACATGAATCTATAAATGTACAAAGTAAAATATACTTCACAAGTACTTACATTCGCCAAGTTATATTTTTATTTTTTCTTGTATCAGTCTTGTTCTATTGTGTAATGAAGGTTACCTATAAAACAAATACAGTGAAAACTGTCTAATCCGACACCTGAATAATCCTATACACTGTGAATTCCGACGTCAAATTTCTTTTCCAATTTACTATTTTCCTTGTTTTTAACACTGTGCAATCCGACACCCTGTCTATTCCGACACAACATTTGTCTCCCAGTGCATGTCGGATTAGACAGGTTTCACTGTACATATAAGCACTGAAAATAAATTACGTGTATTGCTAAATAAGAAATTGATCATCTATGGCAATGTTTGGGAAAGACAAGCGCCTATCATAATTTTTTTTAATACACCCTAATATCGAGAAACATTGATTGATAAGAACTTCACAAATAGGCCTACATTTGTTAGATATTTTTAAAACGACATTTTAAACGGCAAACAGAAGCTGGAAGGGTATCCCTTTACCCTATTGACTACTCGAATGGCGAACCGGAGACTTTCACCTGGTTCCCTATTCAAATTACCGTAAATGTCCTTATAATTTTTTTTTCAAAAAAGAACTTGAATAGCGCATTTCATCCCATGTTTAACCGTTTATCCCGTTGATATAGCTCATGTGATATCGTTTTCATATCACACAGTTGTGACGTCACAATGGATTTTGCGTTAGAGTGATGAAGTAAAATGAAATGGAGTCCTATATAAAAACAGTCTGTGTCAAACACTGATCGTGGTGTATAAACATGGGATAAAAAGAATCTCACATGATTTGTAGTTAGATATGATTTTCATGCAACGACAAATCATGTGAGATCCTATATATAAAACGTGTTAAAGAAGCAAAGTAAAGACATCACTTAAAAAAGAAGAGTGGGGACCCCAAACCAATGTAGGTACATTAACTACATGTATAGCCTGACTAAAATGAAGACAATGGATATAATAATAAGAAAACCTTCTGCCAGAGCCTGTCTAACAACCTGCATCCCATATCTAGACCTTCTCATTTATACAGGAAAGCGATAAAAAATGTTACAAGACTGGGAACCTATTAAGCTAAAGTAATACTTAAAGTATTATACGATTTTTTTCTTCCAATTTTGACATTACTACCTAAACAGGTTCCAGGTCTTGTAAAACCGATTCCTTCCAGACTCCTCCCCTGTCAAAATATGAAGTTCATGAAAATATGGGATCCAGGATGTTGGCTAGCCCCTCGGACAATGCACTCTTATGCATAAATACTAATAAAAGTATTATTATATGGGTTTTTGTAATTTTTACAGAGCTAGCTAAAGAGGTTTCCAGTCTTGTAACTTGTACTTTTTTATCGCTGTCCTGTATATATATGAAGTCCAGATATGGGATGCAGGTTGTTAGTCAGACTCTTGCATAAGGTTTTCTTATAAGTGATACCTGTGTATAATATCCATTGCCTTCAATTTAGTCAGGCTAGCTACATTGGTTTTGGGTCCGCACTCTTCTTTTTATCTTTTGCTTTGCTTCTTTAACACGTTTTATAAGGCGTTATTCAAGTTTTTTTTTTTTAAATAAAATATTGGGACATTAACGGTTATTTAAATAGGGAACCGAGAGACAGCCTGCGGTTCGCCATTCGAATAGTCAATAGGGTATAGGGAATAACCTTCAAACTTCTGGTTGCCATTTTAAGCAATTTTTTTTGCTGGATTTAATTTGAAAAAAAAACAGACAAAGTACATGCATTACATGCAGTGTACCATAAATCTCAAATACATTGCCTACAGTTGCCCGTGGCGCAGTGGTTAGAGCGTCCTCTCTAGAATCTCGAAGTAAGGAGTTGGTCCTTACCTCTCTGGTTCGAATCCCAGTGTGGGACATGGAGACTAAATGTCCTTCGAATGAGACTGTTATACTGAGGTCCCGTGTCGCAGTAGGTGCTGACACAAAACAGATCCCTCTCTGCTGAATGACCCAGAGTGCCAAGTATAGTACAAAATTTGCAGCTCTCCAATGGAAAGTGGTGGCGTCTCCATATGAGTGAAACATTATTAAGATGGACGATAAACAACATACAATCAATCACATTTCCTTATAAGCATACATGTTGCATACATGTCGCTTTTCTGTTAAAATGTTTTATTAACAGATAAAAAATTAACGGTTATTTGAATAGGGAACCGAGAGACAGCCTGCGGTTCGCCATTCGAATAGTCAATAGGGTATAGGGAATAACCTTCAAACTTCTGGTTGCCATTTTAAGCAATTTTTTTTGCTGGATTTAATTTGAAAAAAAAACAGACAAAGTACATGCATTACATGCAGTGTACCATAAATCTCAAATACATTGCCTACAGTCGCCTGTGGCGCAGTGGTTAGAGCGTCCTCTCTAGAATCTCGAAGTAAGGAGTTGGTCCTTACCTCTCTGGTTCGAATCCCAGTGTGGGACATGGAGACTGGTCCTTCGAATGAGACTGTTATACTGAGGTCCCGTGTCACAGTAGGTGCTGACACAAAACAGATCCCTCTCTGCTGAATGACCCAGAGTGCCAAGTATAGTACAAAATTTGCAGCTCTCCAATGGAAAGTGGTGGCGTCTCCATATGAGTGAAACATTATTAAGATGGACGATAAACAACATACAATCAATCACATTTCCTTATAAGCATACAAGTTGCATACATGTCGCTTTTCTGTTAAAATGTTTTATTAACAGATAAAAAATCGACAATTAACCTCACCATTCAAACGATGATTTTATTTAATATCTTTGATTCAAGGACATGTACAGTCATGTTATATTTTCCAAGTTACTTTATTTAAAACTATTAAAATTTGGATTCCCTGATTATTTTTTTTTCTTTCAAAAATAACATACGTGTAATAACATCCTTTCCCATTTCGTATTCGTTAAAGTCGAACACGACTCTTAAAATACCATATGTCAGATAAATTTCCTGTCTCCGATATCAACATGCCCGAGTCTCGTATTAATTTTCTTTCATTGATTCAGTGACTTCATTTTTTAAATGTTTAACCTGTATTTGCTTTGCTTTTAATGAACTGACTGTACAATTATAGTAAACTGTAAATTGTTATTTTACTCCTGGCGTGACAAATTTGCATACATTTTATCATTTTACAACCACTCGGAGATGAAAGACATGTCCGTTTGTTTGCTTGTTTTTTCGTTTGTCGTATTTTTATGTACGTTAGGTCTGCAAAGATGATCCTTCGTTTGCTTTTGGATTTGTTTGTTACGTACACGGCCGTTGGTTTTGCTTTAATGCATATTTGTTTTGCGAAAAGGTCATGTGATTATGCATTGTATATATCATCTGTTAAGTTTTTTTCTGCTCATTGAAATTGAAATAATTGTTTTTTTTCTCATTTAATGGTATTTTTGCCCATTCCGCTGCCCATACACCTGACTGTTTTAATTGCACGGGTATCGACGTGGAATGGCAACACGTGGTCGTACTGGTTATCTTACATTACATTTGTTCATATTTTATTGTAGTTACCTGTACTTTTTGTCTATTACACTGTCCTGTGCAACTGTTGTAAGGTTTTTTTTTGATATCTCAGTCTCCTGTATTAAAAGAAGTTCAGTTTTTTTTTTGTTTTTTTTTGTAGCTACTGAGTGAGCTCTGTGTAGCATACATCCCTCTATACCGTTGAGACTGATTACACCGAAGTGACAAAATGAGCAGCTAAATATACAGAAGCCGGCAGATAAAGCTTTAAACTAGGTAGAAATTCCCTTAAGAAGACTATGCTAAAACCGTACTTTTCTCTAATAGACTGTAATTAACTCGCTTATTTATACAATTTGTCTCTATTCCTTACCTTAATTCATATTTAGTTTTTATCCACCTCCCGGTTGTGATACAAGTTGTTCTGTGTTGATTCTGGCTCCAGATGTAATTGATTTTTTATACCTATTAATGTTACTATTAAAGCTTTATATTATCCTCCTTAAAGAAATGACGTTTTTCCATATTTAAATATTCCAGCTTGTGGGAGTATATAGTAATGGTATGTATCTGTCTGTTGATCTCTTACACATATACCGCCGAAATATGGCTGAAATATTGCCGACTCGGCGTTAAAAAAACAATAATCTTACACATATGCATAGCATATAGAAATGAGAATGAAACATATTTTTCTGTATTTGACTGAGATAGACAACATAAATCGAGCTCTGGTGATAAAAGCGAATATGACACTGGAAACAAGGTTTTGACCTTCTTTCCTGTACGATTCCAAGAAAAATAGTATTTTTAGGGTATAATGCAAACATGACTACAAGAAATAAACGTACCTAAAACATGTCGTAGAAATAAATCCCTAATGTAGATTTTCCGCAACTTCCATGGAATTCCAAAGCATATTCCATGGAATTCCATGGAATTTTTGTTCCGCGGAATTCTCAAGAATTCTCCGGAGTATTGGGACGGAACTTTTTGCGTAATGATTTGGAATTTTGAATCTAGCCTGGAAAAGAGCGGAACAATGGCAGAATGGAAATTTGCGGAGGAAATCCGTGGAATTCCAGGATATTTGTAAATCTAAGGAAATCCATGGAAATCCATGGAAATCCATGGAATTCCAGGATTCCAAATTCCAAATACACGTACAATGAAAACTGAAATAATTAGTGCCAAATAGTTACAAAAAAAAAAACTCGATAACATCACAAAACATAGATCAAATCTATATTTTTAAAATAAAAAATTAATTGTTTCTTTTACAATTTTTTTTTGACAAATATTGCATATAACTCTCAGATGTACAATATAAGCACACTTTCATAAAGTATTCTCACGGAAAGTATTTTACATTAAAGGTTATTTACAGAGAAAATATGATTACTGGAGAATCAGTCACCTTGGTTAAATTAATGATAATCATGTTATGATATACATGAATTTAGTAAACTCCAGTCTGCATTTTCTAAAATAAGAAGTTAGTTTCATTAAATGAAATTCGCCATGGAATTGGGATGGTCATTGAAACCTCAACAGGGTATACATTTATAATGAACTGCCAGTGGCTTATCATGCTTATATACTGGTACAAAGTTATTGACTAGAGTGACCATGGTGACAAACACATATATTACATGCAAAAAATATGTACTACACAACTATATTGATACAATGATCCCATAAAATCAACAGATGCTATTTCCCCCCAACATACGTGCCAAAGATCCAATTTAATGAAGATCCAAAACTTCTGACGTGTTTGCTAGAGAATCACTTCCTCACTGATATTCCATGAAATAAGTAAATGGTTATGTTAGAAGGTTGACAGTTAATTGGTGTCACGAACGGATTCACTTTCAGTACGAAGGCTTAGAAAGTTCGATGTTGATCATTCCAACAGACACTTCAGACTTTCGTTCCTTACATGATTTCTGAAAGAAAAAGATGACCATTAAGATGCAGCATTATTGATATCTATATAAATATATGACAAATAATAAACAAAAGCTATACAAAACAATTGACTTTTTTTGACCTGGCAAATCAGTTTACTATGGAATATGATTTAATTCACTATCTTGCAATTTTTTGTTCAAATTAGGATTAATTCTGATAAATGTATAAATGTGAAAAGTTTATAGATGACAGACAACATCAGGCACTGATCAAAAAACTCACTTAGGCCTTAAAATGGTTCAGGTAAGCTAAAACAAAAAGGTTTGAGCTCAAGCTCAAAGCCTGACTAAGACTGAAAAAGATAATTTCAATTCATGTGATTTTATTGAATTAGAAAATAATTCAGAAATCTTACCTTTATGTTTTTCTTTTCATACACCTCTTGTCCTTGTGAGCATCCGGATTCCTGTAAAATGCATGCAGTGCAGTGCAAGTAAAATCTGCATAGGGTGAATTCACCATGCATCGGACACATACCTTGCTTCGGACAACTTTAGACAATAACCTCTCTTTCAACTTAAGAGTTCCGTGTACTTATTTGTTTCTGTCTTAAAGCTGAAGATTTAAATTTTTTAATGATACCGATTATTATTATCATGTTGTGATAAAAATACCCTGAGAATGGCCTTGAAGTTACGTCATATTTTACATCATCAAAGGGGAATAACCAGAAATCTATGACTTTGCGATTTTTCGAGTTATCGTTCTTAAAATTCGACTTCAACGGAACGAGTAAGACTTTGGTGAATAAAGTCAAAAGATTGGTAATTTTACATAAATTTTAAAGAAATTTCACTTAATTATTCGTATAATTCTCTATAGAGGTGGTTTTCAACAGTATGTTCATTTCTCCGTACATCGGACACAAATTAACCATGCATCGGACACTTTCCGATGCAAAGGTGAGCACTACCATTTTCATACAGAACCCAGCTGATAGCTGTTTTTTGCAGAAAAAGAAAATAAAAACTCTATATTTTCAGTCAAAATACAAGTTATCGATATATGACGTCTGGAATTTGACTCAATTACTTTCAACAAACCAGAGTATGATAAACCATGAAAAAAGGCGCGAATTACCACATTATTATATAGTGACGACAAACCACGTAATTCTTCCCACACATATATAGAAAAAAGTATTATTATACCTCATTCTAAGTATTCTACACAACGCGTTATCTGACGGGTTCTAGGTTATCGCGTGATCGGGCCGTAAAACTTATTATCATACCTCATTATAAATATTCTACACAACGCGTTATCTGATTGGTTCTAGGTTATCACGTGATCGGGCCGTAAAACTTCATATTTCCCGTCGTCGGCACGCTTTTCATCATATTCCACCTCTTCGGAACACCTAGTGAATTTTCCCGCAATATAGTTGTCGTTCGTTGAACGAAAACTCCCGAGAGTAGTAGACGTCACAATAGCCTGATTTACGTAACAAAACTGATGACAATGCGTTGACCAAAGGGTTTTATAGTAACTTTACTGAATTTGAGAGCGGTGCCGAATTTGAAAGTTTATGTTTATTTCAAAGGTTTTGCTTGTTTCTGTATAATAAACAATTAAACTTATTCAGCCAAGAAATATCATATTCCCCTCGGGCGAAGCCCTCGGGGAATATGATTTTTCTTGGCTGAATAAGTCTTCATATTTCCCTCACTATCATGCAATAAATGTATAATATTTCACGGCCGTCGGCACGCTTTTCATCATATTCCACCTCTTCGGAACACTTAGTGTATTTTCCCGCAATATAGTTCTAGTTCGTTGAACGAGAACTCTCGAGAGTAGTAGACGTCACAATAGCCTGGTTTACGTCACAAAATTGATGATAATGTGTTGACCGAAGGGTTTTTATAGTTTACGTAAAAAATGAAAGTGCATTTGAGAGCGGTGCCGAATTTGAAAGTTTATGTTTATTTCAAAGGTTTTGCTTGTTTCGGTATAATAAACATGCAATTCATTGCATGAATGTTCGGGAAACACGAAGACTTATTCAGCCAAGAAATATCATATTCCCCTCGGGCGAAGCCCTCGGGGAATATGATTTTTCTTGGCTGAATAAGTCTAAAGAAATATCATATTCTCCTCGGGCGAAGACCTCGGGGAATATGATTTTTCTTGGCTGAATAAATCTTCATATTTCCCTCACTATCATGCAATAAATGTATAATATTAAATGTTTCTTTTTCTTTTGTTTTACATGTACTCTCTAAAGTATTCGATCACTAATGATCAAATTTTGCTATACGTTCATTCTTTCGACTTTATTTTATGAGTAAAAAAATATTAAAAGAGAGAAATAAATATATATTGTTATGTGAAACGATTAAAGGTCAAGTACGGAGATTTTTGTAAAATTGGAATAATATATACATAATTGTCTGCCGGTCTCATATGATTTCAATTCCCATAGCTGTTTAATTGAAAACCGCCTGCTATGACTTCTGCTGCGCGATTAAAATTTACCTGGGCTATCAATATTTTTTTAGGGACGCGAGTTATCGCCCATAACGTATTACGTCATCAGAGACAACTTTTGACTGCAGCGACTGAGCTAAGACTGGTTGTTTACAAGTGCCTTTCAAAAATTCTTTCTAGGGTTATACGAATATTTTTTAATTTAAATTTTCTAGAAAAACATAGAGACGGGTTGAAAAAATATCACAGGGTAAATACATGTACAATAAAAGGATGATTATTCAATCCCTGTGTTGTGTTTTTGTATTATCTGCATGATTATTCCCACAGTAATTTACAATTTGAAACAATGACCTAAATTTTAACACGCGGAAGTGCAATTAAAAGAAAACGAGTGTATAAACAAATTCGTCTAAATAATTTTTTCCGATATTTTTCGATCCAGATTGAGCATGTTATCAATTTTTAGTATAAATATAACATGACAGAATATCAAATGAATCAATAAATGACTTATGAAAGAAATTTTAACATCCAAACTTACCACGTGTTGTTTTCTTAGTTACGAATCACAGATTTTCGAATAACGAAAAATGCCGTTTTACTGGATGCAAAAACAAGAAAAGCTGACAGAAGTGTAAATACTATCAAAACAATTTACGAACAAAAATATCCCATGGAAATTATGTCTCAGAGATGGTTGATTTAATTTTAATAACCCATGTCACTCAAAGTTTCTCAATAAATACTACATTTTTCATATTGTTTAGTTTTAGAAAAATAATCATTTCAATCAACAAGTAATACTTATATACTTTATGTAGAATCTTCTTTAAGGTATATATTTCTACAATAATTTTGACCAACTGGTTTTATTTATCAAGTTGGCAACAATAGAAGGCACCTGATTCTATACTGAAAAGTCGATTCGAAACAAGGAAAATAGGGGGGGTCTTGTTTTTGACAGCTCTGTTCCTGTACCACTCATTTTTGGAAATTTTGGTACCACCTATTTAAAAAGCTTAGAAATACAAATTAAATAACAACAAAGAAAATTTGAAAATTCAAAGATGTGGGTTGTGAGTAAGACGTAACTAGAAACCGAGTCGTTACTGTTAATAGGACTGTAACACATCGTCTGTGTACAGCGCATTAACAAACATCCGCAAAATTTCAATACATGAATTTATAATATTTAGTTAATCTATCTGTAAGCAAGCAGAGAAAAAAAAATACACACGTATCTGGAAAATATAGTGACCATACGCATTATTATTTCAAACCAGATCAATTAATTTTATACGGATTTTTTTTTGTATGGGACCGGCATACCGGGGAAGTGGAGAGTTATTGAGTTTGCACTGAAAAAAAAATGCAGAGAGACTCAGAGGATTGTCTTCTTAAAATACTAGCATATATATTATTTTTTTTTTAGTTAACTTGGATTTTGTCTTAAGAATTATAACATATTCACTCTGTCTTATTTTTCAAACCACTCGAACAAAAATAAGACACAGGAGTTCAATAAAATCGCTACATTGCAACAAATTCCATCTCACGACTATCGCTGCATTTCATCTGTCGGGTGCTCATTACCGCTACATCTTCCGAAATCACAAAATTTTTACATTGTGAAGATGGCGATTGCACAGAGTATTGTGTTCAAAACCATAAAATTCACTCACAATATCGTCAAGGTACAAGTAAAATTACGTTTTGTTTTTTGTTTTTTTTTTGTTTTGTTTTTTTTTTGTTTTGTTTTGTTTTATAAAAAGTTGGAGAGGGGGAGGCATGAGAATCTATATTGAAATTAAGGACATAAAGTCACGAGAAAGGTTTATTCATAGTTCTCTATGTGAAGTTATCCTCTGCAGGATTGTGCATAATTATAGGTTTCTATGGTGAGACTGGAGAAGAACTAGTATTGGTAGGGATTACCCACAAGCGCCTGAAGTATGGCCATTCTCTAAACTGAAAGACGCACAATCTGCTTGCATAGAACGACATGTAGATGTGATTGTATACTTTTAACGTCTCTTGTGATTGACAGGGAAGTTTATAATTTTGAGATATTTTACGCTCTTACAATTTTTTTTATTAAAAAAAGAGGGGGGTATCGATCCATACTTCAGGTGCATGTGCAAAATCTTTATCCGGACCGTAAAAATAGAGTGAACAATGTCACGCTATATCTTAAGCTTAACAGGAACTCTTGGGAAAATGCTTAGAAAATGAAAGCTATTTTTTTTTTAAATGCCCCGACGACGAATATTTTGCTGCTCCGTGACTTTATGATATGTCTTGATAAATCACCAAAAATTGATGCCAATTTACAACATTTTGATATGAAATTTTGAAGACCATATAGGTAAAGAATTGTTTATATATTAAATGTGACATTTTGCCTGATTATGCCATCAAATTTTTTTTTCTGTGCAACCAGTCAAGTAATTTTTGAACGGCCATCGTAATTTCTATAGCAGGATTCTCTTGTCCTTTTATTTAGATTTCGGAAATTAATTTCCAATTTTCCTTTTTATTTAAAAATG
Source organism: Saccostrea cuccullata (assembly GCF_032062105.1). Classification (NCBI taxonomy): domain Eukaryota; kingdom Metazoa; phylum Mollusca; class Bivalvia; order Ostreida; family Ostreidae; genus Saccostrea; species Saccostrea cuccullata. The sequence continues at coordinate 16,281 of NW_026929916.1, forward strand.
AGACATGTTCGCATGCTGAATATTTAGTTTTTTTTCATAATTTTGATTGAAATGGGGGGGGTACGATTTGAAGCAACCACAAGCGGCCACCGAGTTATTTGCTGATCACTTTTAACTTTGCTAATAATTGTCTACCTGGTTTCACAGCTGACTATGAATACTCATCGAGTCTACTAGTTTATTAATATTAAGTAATCTAACGAACAAAACAATGTATTCTACATAGATGCAAATAATGCGCTAAAGTTTCGATTTTCATGTTGAACGTTTTTGAATATCTGTTTTTAATTTATTTTCAATACAAAAAATACAACAAATTATTGCTTCTTGGAGATTTTCCCGATTTACTTTCTTCATTCTCGGATTTTAACTTCGATGACATATCCATGTAGGCAGGCCTTACATATTCTGATTGCTTCGTAATGGGCTCAAACTTAATTGTTTGAATCTGTAAACTCAAGTATGTCTTCGAGTTTACCGTCAATAACACGGTTCAGCGTTAAAACTATTCATTTTATTCAGTTATTGGCTGTTTATAGAATAGCGCCTATACAGCTATTGTCTCTGATGACGTCATGAAAAAGACCGATAACTCTATCGCTCATGTCTATAAATAACGATATTTGAACAGGTATTTTGCGTCTATATCTGGATCTTTTTTTTAAAACAAACACACCATAAACTTTCATTTAATGCTTTTAATGAATTAAAAACATTATTTTTAAGATCTATTTTTACCGTACTTGACCTTTAAGCATTTCACCTTTCCTGTCGATTGGATCGGTTATATTTTAACTGAGATATTCATTAATAAATAATAACATAATGAAATTTCCTACTTCAAAGCAACACGAGCTAGTTTTCTCCTAAATTGCTGTTAAATAATGTGACTGTTTATGATTAAATTGTATGTTATGTAAACCTTTATGATTAATTTAATTATTTCCAGAAGAAATATCTCTGTGCAATCAAATATACAGCATTCATTTATATAAGAAATCAATAATGCACAAGACGAGAATAATGTCAGTTTGCTTAATTAATTAAAGCATACAAAAAATCTTCCATCGCAAATATGAACAACAGAAGTCTATAAGTTTTCTATTTTCTGTCTTTGAAGTAATCTGTTACAAATTTGCAACAAAAGTTTGCCATGCCAAACTTGCAGCTCATATTGCTTTAAATTATTTCACTCAGAAGACTTATTAAAAAGGTGAAGATAACGAGCAAGGATGGATCTTAAAATATTGATAGACCAAGCATCTATATGAACGGGGCATAAACACAGAGTGACCCTTGACAATTACAGAGATGGGATCATTTGCATATATTTACATCCACTGAATATTTTCTCCTTTATTTCTTAAGAAAACCAATTGCGTTAATCACTGCATGAACTACATTAGGCATGTCGCCTGTTCAGATTTCTTGATCAGTGGCTGTTCCATCGAAGAAATGAAAAAAGACGTTCGCATCATTAATACAATAATTAATCTGTTTAATCATACTTTAAATGATTATTTAAACAGATATAAATATAAACAATAAAATGCCTTTCTTTGTTTGTTATTACTGGAATTAACGGTCGCAGCTATTGCAGAAAAAATTTGCATAACCCTCTTACGCGGGTTATGTATTTTTTCTGCAACAGCTGCTTCCGTTGATTCCAGTAATAACAAACAAAGAAAGCATTTTATTGTTTAAATATAGTAGTTAGTATTTCCCAAATACCGAACCTTCAATTTTATTTATAAATCGGTTACAAAACTACAAATTCTAGTATCAAAAGAAATTTATGACTTCAGACTTACTCTGTTTACGAATCTTCATATAAAGGATAAGAACTAAACTCAGTGCAAAAACAGACCCTACAGACAATACGATAACTACAGGAATTAAAGCTGTAGAGCTAATTTCTTCTCTTGGCGACTGCTCTTTTGGACAAGTGCAGTTTGCTTCTATTTTTTCTCGCCTGAAAATTCAAGAGCATAGAGTATGATATACAGTCTGTACATGTATGAGAGGGAGGAACTTCTTGATGGAATTTTTTGTCTGATTTCAGAGAAAAAAAATGTCTATGGAAACAAAATCACACTGAATATGCATAATTAAAATGCATATAAATGAAATCTGAATGTTCATAGTAGATGCATGACAGTTTTTTTCTTTTAGCACTATCTAAAAAAATGTTTTATTCATTTAAATAAGGTTTGTAAAACTCTCCTAGTAGATTTTTATGTCATTATTTAATATTAAGGTAAACAAAATCCTATCAGTTATACAAAGCAGGGCCGGTGTGTGAGAGATTTTAAAATAATTCAAGTATGTATAAGATCAAATCATTTTGCATATCTAGAACTCACGGCATTTGTTCAGAGTATCGCTTTTTCAAGCAACTAAGATCTGCTGTGAAACAGTTTTCAGCAAGCCTTAAACATGCTGGATCTGTAATAGAAAAAAACGAGGACTGTTCGTAAATTATTGAGATATTGTGTCTATTTTTCTTTCTAATGAACGTCTTTTTGTGAAAATTTGCATATACGTTTGCAAAACACCAGAAATTTGTAAAAGTAAAAGAAAAGAATATTTCACAAATATTAAATTTATCTTCTTAAATGGTCTATAAATGGGTCAATGGTAGGGGTACTCGGCGCTGTAACGAAATCAGATATTTAAATTATTTAATATCAACGTTCAAACCCCCCATGAACCCATAATAAAAGCGATAATAATTCAATTTATGTTGGTAATTTTTTTAATTTTGACTGCATTTTGTGTAAATTTGTTAGAATTCTGATCAGAAATACGTACATCATTTTAAAAAATCAATTGCAGTAAAGAATTCTGATAACGACGAAAAAATGGAATTTGACGTAGCGATGCTGCTCGAGGTCGATAGACATAAGCATGTTCATAATTTCCCCAGACTTTATCTAGTTATCCTATAAATTAGAAATTTTGCATATTTGTTTTATTCTTTCTTTATAAAGTGTTAACGAATTTTCTTAAATTTATATCTGCTCTTTATAGAGTTGAAATAAATGTCCCAATAATTTCCGAGCAGCCCTCGTAATGCTAATTCACTGATTTAGTCTAAATGCCTTTCTTCATAGACTATATTAATTTTTTTGAACTTTTATTTACGTACTAAGAACGTTAACTTACACAGATAAATCTCATTGCTGAAAAAGTCCTTTTCTGGACAACCGTAACTGAAATTGCCACATTTTACATGGTTCAGGATTCCAGTATAAGCCAGTTCCAAACAATTTCCTACAAGTAAGTGCAGTTTCAATGTTTCTAATGAACCCTGCAATTTGGCGATATCATATGACAAATATATATTATTCCTGAAAAAAATTAAGTACCTTTTTGAAAGGGAATACGTCTTCCTAGAGGATAACAAAACTCTATAAGAGACGAGAAATTCTTATCGGGTACACAGTGGTACCCATGTGTGTCATTGCAATGTCTCCTTACAGATGCATCGTCCCATTCTTTGGCATTCATTGGACATGTTTCTGTTGAACTGACCGGAAAATTGTATTCTAGCGTGTCAACCATCTAAATAATAACATTAGACATTAACATCATTGTATTAATTGCCTGTATAGAATTAAAAAAAAAATGAAGTTATAATAACAATCAAAGCACACTTTACTGCAAAATTATGTCTTGAAATGTACCGGTATCTTTACAGCAGCATTTTTTCATCTGATTCACACCCACTCTCTCTCTCTCACCTAATGCCTCCTTCTACATATACCACTCAATACATCCTCCCAAATATGCACATATCTATGCTTAAATAACAAAGACATTTCATCAATCAACAATAATTATTTCTTTCGGCTCAATAAAGTTTAATGAAATTGAAAATCAAGATACCATGTACTTTAAAAGTCATAGTTTTAACAACAATATTTTTTAATAACCGTGATAAATTTACATCTTCTATCGTCAATTTCCTAACTTGTGCTGCAATATTTACGCTTATCATCTTCAAAGGGGGTTTATTCCTGGCTATTGATTCGATACGCAAAAGCATTCTTTAAGAATGAATAATTCCTAATACGAGGCAAGATATTGACAAATAAGTTATTGCCTTAAAGATACATTGTATCGATAGTCTTATTTAAGTCGAATGCTTAATGACAGTTTTTACATCAAAAGTTAGACCATATGATTATCAACACGATTTTGTCCAATCTTGACAAGAAACACATGGCAACTATGCTCTGTTTTCAAAAGATGCTAATTTCTCTATTGCATTTTCTGATGTGTGTATGGTCTCTGTTTTATCTGCTCATAATATACATTGTGTCAAGAAACTTTTGAGCTTGTATACTTCTTATCTCCACATTTCATTGGTACGAATAATTGTACAGTAACTTAATTATAATACAATTACCTTTGTGTTGGCTACCTGTAGCACTACATACGTCAGAAATTGTAACACAGTCATACTAACGCTGCCTCAAGACCCTGCAATATGATAATAAACTGGAATTTTTCATCCCTACATTTTTATGAGTGAATACATGTTTTAAAAGTATCTAAAATTAAAAACAGTATACTTACAAATTAAACATGTTCATTTTCTAATTAAAAAAGATTCAGAAAATTAATTTAACACCTCTGGTCACATCAGTCAGGAAAGAAACTGTTTTGGTAAACATTATTTCTGAGTTCTTTTTTGTCTTGAATCTTATCAAAACCAAAACAAAGAAACGATCGACGCACATTAGTATTTATTTTCTTAAAATATGAAAAGTTAATGAATATTAGCTCTGGTATAAATATTGAAAATTAACAGTTAATTTTTCTTTCAAAATAAAGAACGTTTCAAACTTCTCAAAAACCCTTGTTTACAAACCAAAAGACTCGTCATTTTCTCTTTGCTTTAAGTTTATATCAAATGTTATCACTTCTGTGGGCCCTCCAATAATTTTAATTCCTTATGTGTTCATTTTTCTTTCACATAGCAATCGCCGATGGAATAAGTTTATAAAGAAACCAGTTTCGATTTAACTTTTAGCGGTAGTAAAGGGAAAGAAAAGTAATTACATAATAATTTTTGTGAACCTTTTTGACATTATCTTCTTCCCATCAAACTTACATTTAAGTCTAAGTCAATAATGACATCTTTAAACACTCCATAAAGATACTGATTGTATTATAGCAGTGATAAATGATCATGATGACAAAAATCATAACATGATATGTAGTCTCAATGTAATTTGCTAAAGTGCTGTTTTTAACCAAAGAAAATTTCCAAATTTCTATGTGGATTCATTTTTGTTCTGTGTAAATAGATGACAAGTAAATAAAGATGAATAAAATGATTTTTGTTTTTATATTTTTTATTTTTTCATTGCTCGGGATTGGACATTTACATGTAATACTTAAAGTTCATTTCTTTCTTTTTTTAAATTGGGAATTTATGGATGAATTTATATAAATGCTTAAAGACCCAGGTTCCTCTACCAAATAATATTTGTGGAATAGGTTTTGTGTAAAAAAAGATTATAAATGTTGATTTATTTTAATATTGAGTGTGCAAGAAATCTGAAAAAAAGAAAAAGTTGAATTACCCCTCCTCATCCCCCTTCACACAAACACACGATAAGAAGAAAGTTCGGTTGATTAAGTATTTGAACGAGTGTTTCTACCTGCGTACCTTCAATAAATTAACAAGTGAATACATGTACATACCTAACCCATATATCTATTAAAGGACGGTGATGAATATGAAATAGAAATAAACAATTCTATGCAGGCAAAATTAAAAAAAAAAACAAAAGAATCGAAATATACTGTACAAGGCATTGATAAAACAAGTTGATTAATTATCTATACAAAGTAAAACTTAAACAAGTACTTATGTTCACCAAGTTTTATTTTTATTTCCTCATCTATTGATTGTGCACTATTGTGTAATGTAGGTTACCTTTAAATCATGTCTTTACTTATCTAACATTGCATTCTTATCTGTTGTGTACAAGGAAAGACGGATGGATTACAGATAATAAGTTAACGTAAATAACTTAAATAAACCCACTTTGTTATATACGTGTAATATAGACATTTTATATACAAAAACTATCTTTCTTTTTCAATAACAACAAAAAACTACTGCAACCACTGTTAAGAAATACGTATATCTTTTCAAAACCGAATTATATAATAGCAATGAATAGAAATTACGTGTATTGCTAAAATAGAAATCGCTCATCTATTTATAATAGGGATCAAATAGGCCTATATTTGTTAAATACATATATACATTCATAAATTTATTTTTTTTAAACGACTTTATTACAAATTCTTTATGTTAACTTTAATTTGAAAAGCAGAAGAAGTACATATACCACAAATCTCAAAAACATAGCCTACAAATAATGTAAACTTTTCTGGTATATTTTTTTACAAACAGATAAAACTTTAGCAATTAACCTCACATTTAAACGTTGATTTAATAAAACAAGATTCTTGATTCAAAAGCATATACATAAATATTCAAATTTGTATTCCCTGATTCTTTTCTTTTAAAAATAACATACATGTCATAACACCCTTTCCCGTGTCGTTTTTCTTTAATCTGAACATGATTCTTAAAATGTTATATGCCAGATAAACATCTTATCTCTGATATCAACACTTGGTTATAATTAAGGAATAGATGTCTTGTTTTTAGATTTCATGATGTGATCAATCCATTGGCTTGCGGGATAATTTGCATAAACGCCTGCATAAAATTATCACGCAAGCCATTTAATTGATCATCGTCATGAAAATCGAAAAATCTGACAGTTATTCCTTATATTTATATGCTCTTGATTCCGCCAATCCACGTGTTACAAGTCCTGCTTCTGTCTAACTAGTTGTCCCGTCCTGCACATGATTTTTTAACCGCGCCAATTGATGAACCAGTACATAGATGGAGAAATTAATAAGTTATTATTATCAACAATAATAATATCCGTTATGTGACAGAATTAAAGGAACTGTATTTGTTTTATTTGTTATAATTTACTTTTGACTTTTTATTTGGTAATTATTGTGGAGTTGTTTGGTGTTTACAAACTATTTAGATCGGGATCAATTGCCTATTTTGAATCTTAATTTACAGCCAATCAGCGTGGCCTCTCCCAATCACGTGATCATTGTTTTTATTTACCAAAGGAGAAAGACACGCTTAATTGCAAGCGAAAATGTTGTCGAAAAAAACTCCGTCTACCTCCTTTCTTCCACCGTCTTATATTATATTTGTTATACATGTACATGTATTAGTGTTCATACTTGTTTGTTTCGCGTTTATTTTCTTTTATCCCACCCTTTTTAGTTTGCAGGCATATCAATGCCTGCTTTATGCTTTATTTAATTTTTGGGGGTCAGATTGTATAATATGATACCAAAGATTTTTTCGTTCTTTCGAAGTTTTTTCTAGTCTTGTCTGACCCCCTTAATATGTTTATTTTTTGTTTTACGTCATTTACTTCAATAAATGACATTTTTTTCACTTTCATTACTGTCGTTATTTTCTTTTAATCCATCAAAAAATAGCTCAGTTGACTTGGCTTCGGTCTTGCATTAATAACAAAGGAACATAGGGTAAAGTAACTATTTGTTATTATCTCTGGCAAAGACATTGGAAATGTAAATATATACCCTTGTATTAGATGTATCTGATATACATGTACACTCGAACTCATGCCCGAGTATCGTTTTTCTTGCATTGAATCAGTGACTTTATTTTTTATGCTTAACCTGTAGTTGCTTTGTTTTTTAATGAACTGGCTGTATAATTATAGTAGACTGTAAATTGTATTTTACTCCTAACGTGACAAATTTGCATACATTTGATAACTTTACAACCACCGAGTAATAAAAGCGACGAAAGACATGCCAAAACAGGTAATACAAATATGGTATATTTAGCAACATTTTTTTAAATCTTGAAGAAGTCAGAGGAGTTCGATTGCGAGAAATAAAGGAGTCATTGAGAGATATGACTGATACGGATAATCTCTTCGAGCCATGTTCATATAGAATCCACAATACTGATGATGAGTAAGAAAGAGGTTTAAAAGAACATTACAGGGACCCCATATGTATCTTTGGTTATATAATTTTATGACGTTTCGGAATCCTAGTATATACGACATGCTACAGTTAATGTCATAAAATATTCAATACCTGTATTCAGACTTCTTAATTCTGTTTAGGTCATGCAACGTTGCTTGGAGAAAATACCCCAAAATTTGTAAGTTATGCAGTAAAGGGGAAAAAGTGTAGGATTTGTTCTGCTGCAAAAGCGAAAGGAGTCCCTCCACGTAAGCACAGATGCCAATGTAACTGGTCTGGCTCTGCCAAAGCTATGGAGCCGGCCATGGCCTGTGAAATGATCCATGGAATAATCAATGAAGGATCAAGGGTACTACGGTATTTATCAGCTACTGCTTTTTCTCCCTTTCTTTCTATTTCTCATTCAATTGAGGGCAAGTAAAATGAGTAAAATATTTACAGTTGCATCAAAACATTCTAAAATGATGTGAGTATGAGTAAACAGTTGGATGATATGTCATAATTTTAATTGTAGGCTGAAAATCTTGTAATGGATAATGACTCCACTACAGTTGCCCGCATTAGAGCAACAGTTGATAAGAACATCTCCAAGCAAGCAGACAGGAATCATACGAAGAAGGCGTTTACAAGTTCTTTGATTTGAGCAGGGAACACAAAATTTTGAAAAACAACAAAGTTAGAAATCACATTGAAAAGTGCTTTATTTACTGCATAAGCCAGAATAAAAATAAACCTGAAGATTTGGCAAATAATTTGATGAAAATAGTACCACATCTATATGGTAAGTTAAAAAAAAACTATATAACTGTTTAATAAATTTATTATATTGTTCTGAAAAAGGTAAAAAAAAAACAGAAGCGTACAATACTTATTGTAGGAGAACATGATTCCTGTGGATTGTGGTGTAGAAATGAAAAGAAAGATTAAAAGCCAAGGAACTTGCCATATGGAAAGCCCCTCTCTGATCATGACCTTAGAAATGCTTTAGAAAAACTCCTTTCTAATTATGCAGCCAAGGCTGATGAATTGTCTGCCATGGGATCGACTCTGCTTAATGAAAATTTCAGCTATATGGTGTCCAGTAAAGCACCCAAAAGATTGTAAGTTTGATATGTTTGTAAACGGATCATAGAATATTACAGTTCGTGGGAAATGTTTCTTTATATGTTTTCAACATTAAAAAAATGGTAATCATAACAGGTATTATGGAGTCTCAGAAAGTCTCCGATCTAGAGTGTCAGCTTCTGTATGCCAAAAAATGACGGTTATAAGTACATTACAGAGGTGTGGTAATTGAGTTTTCAGTATTGAAAGTTATATTTGTGTTGTTTATTAGAAGTATTATTTGACACCTTTTAAAAAAAATGTTTGTTTGCTCTCTCTCAACCTAAAAAAGATTAACCCTTGATAACTCAAATTAAAACACTAAGTTGGGAAGCAGAAAACAAACAGTTTTTTTTTATTTGGACCTTTGTTTGTTATGGTATTCTGACATTCAAAGCTACTAACTACTAATTGTTACTTTAAGTTTGATCAGATTGTGTGTATTTGTTGTTCTGTTATTTACTTGTCAAACATTTCTCGAATTTGAAAAAAAACATTTTATACTACAGATATTGTTGGCATTAATCAAATGATGTTCTAGGAAATTCCTCTCTCATAAATACATGTGTTTTTCCATTTTCACTTTTTTGAACAGGTGAAACTTACCAATCAAAGATTGCTCTTCAAGATCACACTGATCTACAGGACATTGATTTGAAGCAAGACAAAGTTTCTCCAGATCATAGTCCAATGATGTTTTTTGACTTAGAAACAACAGGGCTTGGTAAGTTTACTATTTTTTTCAGCTTGTAAATAATTTCTTATTTGTTGGTAAATATAAAATTTACATCTTTGCATTGTAAGTTCTAATTGTCTAAATCATAATTGTAGCCAGAACATCAGATATTCTACAGATTGCTGCAGTATCAGGGGATGAAGAGATGAATGTCTATATGCGACCAACAACACAGATTTGTCTTGAAGCTTCTGCGGCCACTGGGATGACGTACATTGGTGGAGTGCTAAAACATAAAGGACAAACAGTGACATCAGTTTCTCCAGAGGATGGTCTTAGATATTTTCTTGAGTTTTTGAAGAAAATTTCCAAGCCCATTTTGGTTGGCCACAATGTGCAGAATTTTGATGTCCCAGTCTTAGTGAATCAGCTGGCAAAATATGGTTTATTGGAACATTTCAAAGAAAATGTTTCTGGATTTCTTGATACATTAAAACTGGGAAAAAAAATCTGGAAAAAGGGGATTGATGTAGAGAACTATAAGCAAGAGACTTTAGTGAAATCGCATCGTAAAATAGAGTATGATGCACACAATGCAGTGGCTGATGTCCAATCACTTATGCAACTCTACGAGAAAAAAATGTCTGATATGTCATCATCGGATGATGTGTACGCTCTGTCATACTATGCATGCAAGTCATCATTAGACTCCTTAGTGGAGTCTAAAGTTATTTCATCCCAAACATTGAAGAAGCTTGTTGATTGTTCCCTTAGTCTATCAAAGCTGAGATGTATTCACAAGCGTGACCCATACAATGGAATCAGGAATGTGTTCAGTGAACGTTCAGATGGAACAAAGATCCCAAGAGTATCAAAATCCAAAATCATTATTGACAAAGTTGTGGCTTATATGAATGCACAATGAGAAAATTTACAAATATGTACCATGTATTGACTATTGGTGTAAATATTACAGATATCCCAGGTCCAGATATTGAGGGTCAAGTACATAATAAGAACTAATAAGTGGTTAGGTCTTCTAACTTTTTTGCTAAAAAATTCTTATTTACTGGAAGGTTAAAGGTCAAGGTCATTGGGGTCACTCTATAGTAGTGCCTGCTCATGTTTCACACTTCTTTAGTACATATAATGGCTATCAAAAGAATAGTTTCATAAAGGTAATTCTGCATTTTTCTTTGTATTCGAGGAAAAAAAAGGGGGGGGGGGGTAAACAGCAGACTGCACTGACTTTATCAATATGGAAAGGTATACATTTTTTTTATGTTTATCAGTTTGTGATATGTTTATTTACTTTCTTTAAAAAGACTTATTAGGTTTAAACCCACATTTTTCTTATAATACCTGAACTTGCTGATAATTTTCATTTTTTTTTTCAACTTTAGCGGAACAACATAAATGCTTTCTTTTTCATTGAAACATGTATATGTGACTGTATTGTTAAAAAAATTGTTTAAAAATATTATTTCAATTTATTTATTGTAATAAAAGAGCTACTTTTTAGCCAATTAATTAGCAACCAACATAAAAAGTACCTCAGCATGAATTTTAATAAATCTGAAAATCAGACATATCTTGATCTCATTGATATACTTATTTAAAGCTGACATGAATTCTTAAAAACGCAACATTTCGTCTATGTACGACTTGTTTCATACCAACTATAGCCGTATTCCGCCATATTTCTTTCAGATACCTTGTCTCATTGTAACGATATATACCCCAATGCGCTCGTTACAGTTGAATGATTTTTTGGTTTGGGTATCGACTTGTGCACATCTCCGATGGTAAAGCATATGAGAACACATAAGGAGATCAAGACATTTCAAAACCACATTAAACAACATAAGAATCATATTTCTGAATAATTATTGATTTGAATCAAAGAAAAAAATGCAAGTTTGGTGAGAAATTTAGATGCACGAGTACGTATTTTTACAGTGCGCCAATTTATGCAGAATAAACTTGAAATAAAAAGCAGTACTTAAAACCTGCAAACACATTTTGAAATTATATCATTTGAATGGAACAAAACAACCAACGTCTTTGATTTGCAGCCCCTATGCAATTGGTGCATATCGAGAAAACGCCTCGAACGCTGTAAACGTACCCATACCTGGTAATAAGGTTACTGCATCGGTTCGAAGATGTGCACAAGTCATGTGAAATACACCCTGAATTCCATTTATTGAAATATGCATCACAAAAAAGAAATAAACTCCGTAAAAGCTCAATAGTAAACACACTGTCATTACTCCGTACAGACTAGCACGTCGATACACTTAGTCCATGCTGATCAGATTTTGGTCAGGGAAAATATCACAAGTGGAAAGAGAAGTTATTTGGTATTTGCGCGGCTGAAAGGGGGGGGGGTTATTATAAGTGCTGTTCATAAGTTATAATTGTGAATTGTCTATCTACATGTAGTTCTAATATACATTCTATACAAAGTCATGTATATAGTCTGCGTCGCAAAATTCATTTGTCAATTATAACTGATTATTTTAGTACTAATCTCAAATCTGAACCAAGTAATTTGATGTACGGTAATTATTTACTTCAAATCTTAAAAGCAATTAACCAGAATACAATTTTTTTTATGTGTACATAGATCTATACGTTCTTTAACACACAAACACACGAAGAAATGCCATCCCCTGTTCAGATTGACATTTAGGCATTTGATTTTTTAAGGCGGGGGGGGGGGGGGCGTGCAAAAATAATTGACATGACCGTTATCTAAATATTCTTGGAAGACAGACATCTCTGCCGAATTTAATTTTGAAAAAAAAAAAATTTAAATGTGTCACTCCGCCCACAAAGTATGTGCATTTTGAGGAATGTATAAATGTTTTATAATTATGTTGTTATAGAGAGTCTTTCGAGATTTCAGTGTCCATGCCTGATAGTCTAGCTATTTTTTTTTTTTTTTTGTATATAAAAATAATTTCTGTAGCAGTATTTAGGAGATAATTTTAAAAGCTAGGGTAGGGATTCTTGACACTGGTTGAATACGAATAATTTTTATTTACTCTTTTGTATATTGAACTAACTCTCTCTCTCTCTCTCTCTCCCTCTCTCTCATTCTGTAACCATCCCTTAGGGCAATAATAGGTATAAGATCCTACGCACTTTGTGCTGTCCATTTATTAAGTCTTAGGACAGATCAAGGATTTTTTTTCAGGCGGGATGTCGAAACTTCATAAATTGAATAATAATTTAATTTGGACGAGAAGTTAACCCAAACGGCCAAATTGAAAGAGCTCACTAAATGATACCCCCGCCTCCCATATGGTTATAATGGCAAAGTCCATATTTTGCTGTTGTCGCTAAACCCAAAACACGTGTCTGATCAAAAAGTAAAATAGGAGGTGCACAATGGTAATATGTAATAAACCTAAGATTCTGTGAAAGTTTTATTGAATTTCACTAAGTGGTATAAGAGGATTTGCGGATAAGAGATGGGTACCCCAAAGCGTAACAGACCGACGGACGGACATAACTATTACTATATACCCTCCCACTTTTCAAGCGAGGGATATAATAAACGTGAAATATACATCACAGGAATGGGTACATTGGGAACTTCTCAAATACCTTCTCAAACGCATTGGCGTCGTAAGCAAATTGAAAGTGGGGGGGGAGGCTAAGTGCAAAGAATTTTTTTTATACATTCAAAAAATCTGACAAGCTTAAAAAAAGGGGGAAATGTCCTTTTCCAAAACACGAATATCCTCTTTCGTGTGGGGGAAAGGGGGGGGGGGGTAGGTTCGAACTTCAGTAGCAAAATTTTTCTCCAACCACCAACACTTTCCTTTTTTTTAACCTATACTGCGACTTGTCTGTGGAAAGTGGGGGGGGGGGGAGGCTAAACCTACTCAGCAATGTTCAATGTCTATACTAAGTATATATTTGTAAAAAATACACACACCCCGATTCCGACACCTATGCTCAAATGTACGAGTCGAACCTGGACCTAGACAACAGACAATGGAATTTTTATAAAGGTAATTGTCCATAGAATGCGGAAATCCTCACGGGGGTTTCCTCTCTCTTTCTATCTGCTTTTTCTAGTAATCATTAATTATTTATGTCTAGAAATTTAATTCACATTAAATTCTATTTTCATTATCATAGTACCACAGAATCAAACTCGTTTATTATACCCCTCGCAACAAGTTGCGTGAGGTATAATGTTTTGGACCCATCAGTCAGTCCTTTTTTTTTGGTCAGCGCAACTTCTTATAAACCACTGCACAGAGTTTTGTCGAACTTTCGAGATATTTATAGGAGTCAATGTGTGTCTAGATTTGCACAACACCCGGAAATTCCGAATTCTTTATTTTTTTCGGGAATTTCCGCACTTTTACATTTAGATTTTGGCCATATCTTGAATATAAAGATGAGCAGTTTGTCAGAGCAATTCTTCATAAACCGCTGCACACAATTTCGTCAAACATTGCAGATATTTAGGACACAATGTGCATAGATGTGCATATAACAAGGAAATTACGATTCCTTTATTTTTTTCTGGGAATTTCAGCACTTCGACTTTTGGGGGAGCGTGGGGTATGTTTTCATTCATTGTGCATAAAATTATAAATAACTTTAAATCAAATTATATTAGGTCTAATAAAGCCAATACACAGTATTTATTTGATAATAATTGATCATAAAGAAATCCAATCTGTTTCCGACGTTTTTCTTAAATTATTTTTATGAGAGTGTTAATATGCATGTTTTATTACACCCCCCCCCTTCCTATCACAGGAAAATATCTTCAAAAGGTGAATGATTCGTAATAATGCATGCTTTATTATAAATTTAATGAATTTAAACCATGTAATCATAAATTCTATTTACAACATTTACAGATAAGAGTAATGTTTAGTTTTGAATAAATTACTTGCATTTTTTTCAATCAACCCCACTGAGCTTTCAACCTTTGATATTTTCCCTGACCAAATAAAATTATCGGCATGGGCCACGTGTGTCCAAGCATCTTTTACTGTTGAGTTAGCAATGGATTACATGACTTCTGAGATGCATTTTTCAATAAAAGTAAAATAGGATTATTCTTTCGACATGTGCACATCCCTGTAACGATAGCAGTATATTCAGGTAAATGTTTTATCACTGCGTTTGACGCGTTTTCTCGACCTGCATGGATTTTTGCTGTACATGAATGTATTCCGTGTTAGTGTATTTTCTATATTGCAGCAAATGCATTCAAAAATAATTTAATTCTCGGTATAGTTCTATTTTTTTGTTAAATTCTTACTTTTCAAACATGTATTTGGTCAGTTTATTCAGTTTATGTACTTCTAAAAAATATGCTATCGGAGATGTGTACATGTCGACAGCCAGGCTAGAAAATCACTCAAGTAAAACAATTCTACATGGCTATATATAGCAGGTACAGGTGGCCAAAAATCTTCGATTAAATATGGCGGAATCGAAGAAATATGGCGGACAAGGGCGTACAGGAATGTAGTAAGTCGTACAAAGATGAAAACTGATGCCTTTTTAAGAGTTCATGTCAGCTTTAATATGGCAATGTGCTAGTTTTATTTGTGTTTTGTGTTGCTTAGATATCCTACTTTTAGTATGCAAAACAAATTTTGGATTAAACCCATATAACTCTGAGTATGGAAAGACCTTAATCTTCATGATTTTACTTATTAATCTATTTTAATTAAAACACATGTCCGTAACATTTTTTATCCAATTTCTAATTGTTTTTAGAACTCATTTTTGGGTATGACCCTTAGTAAACTGGAAAAAGGCAGATTCAATGATTTTTCTGGACTTGTTTCTTCCTTCTGAAAGGTGTTTTTTCAAGTTTAGAAATAGAAACAAGTCAAAAGGTCAAAGATCTGGTGGATATTGTTAATGTTAAAAAACATTAACTTTCTGTTTATCCCCAAAACCCCTTTACTCTTCGGGGCGTGCGGGTTTGGGCGCTGTCATGAAGAAGTTTCATGTAGTGGATTCCTGATTCTAGGTCCTTCCTCTAATAATCCTTTCGATTTTTGTGCAAAAATTGCTTTCTAGACTCTTCCAGGAATTAAACTGTCTCACCGAATACGAATTTAAAAAACAATACAATACCACTAATATTTAAGAAAATTGCCTATAAATCTGCCTTTGTGCTCTTGCATATCTTTGCTCTTGTCAGACCCTCGCTGTTTTTATCAAGTTCATCTTATGGTTAATTTTGTTTTGAGGGTTTTAAGCAATAGATTCATGTTTCATTACCTGTCAGAATATCAAACAAACGTGGATAACTACAATTCTTGATATTTTTAAAGACATTCGTACAAGCTGTCGTTTTCACTCATTTTTTCAAAATATAAAGTGGCCTTTGAGTACCAAGCTTTTTTTTTACCGTCAAACGTTTCTTAAAAACAGTGTAAACTACTCCTGATATAATGTCTATCAAATTTGCTATGTGTCTTAAAGTCAATCCTACATCATTAAACATTATTTTCTGAAAATTTGGCAAACAGTACATAAGCTGTTATAACTTTTGTTTGCAAGTACGGTACCCATTTTTGATGCCCATTATATAATTTTTTTATCCTTGAAATCCACCTGCTCATTTGTCTATAAAACAGACATTGGTTGCTGTAAATGTCACATATTTCAGTGAATATCTCTTTGGGATTTTTAACAAGTTTTACAGAAGCTTTAATGATGCTTTTATTTTCACTCTAGTTTACTGATTCTTTACCACTCATTTATAATGTAGTGTCTCGCAGCATTTATAATGCAGTGTTTCCCAGCTTCTCACGATGAAACTATGGAATGAAAAGTGGTCACATAAACTGTTATAAATTCATTAAAGATTCAATAATGAGAGAAAGTCAAGTTTAATGTCATATGATATCTGTATTGTATGTCATACAGTTCAGGACATTATTTTTTGAACAGCCCTCGTAGTTACTCCTAAGGTGATTCAAATTAATTTTGATTTTTAGGAACATGATAATCAAAATTGACATACGATTTTGAAGAATGTCATACTTAAAAAGGGATCTATGGGTATCAGTTGAATCAAATTTACCAGTTGTAGAATTACTGTAAATAATAATTACAGTTACTCTAAAATATTATTTTGATAATGAACCTTACGAATAAACACAATGTTTTTACCTCTTTTATCAGTTGGGACCTAAATATACTGATCGTGTAATCTGTCTTCTAGCTTATAGGTAGTTCAATTTCCAAATTATTGAACATAGAACGAATGTTTTCATAATGCCCCTCAATCGTTTATTTTTTTCTGAGCATGACCAACTTAGCAAAAAACAAATTTCTCGTAATAGTGATCCTAATTATAACGTGTACCAACAAAGACAACATCTCTGTTATATCAAATAGTAAACTCCATTAACTTTTATTTTCAATCTCTTTTTGATAGTAAAGCAGTTTATCTAATAAACACATTAGAGTAAATATGCGCATGAAAAACATGTACATTCTTTACCTAATAATAATACCATTCTACGTTAAGAGCGGCTTTGGCGGAACCCAGCAACCGCTAAATCAAGTACAACGCTATTTGTCTTGCACATTTACACATAATTAAGAAAATGTAGAAATGCGTTAAATCAAATCTTCGCCAACTTATTCAAAAATCAATTTCCGCCAAATATTGTACACGCTAAATATAATACATTTACAGTATCTTTGACACATGATTCAAATTAATGAGGCCCAATCTAGTTGAAAATTACGAAAAAAAGCGGCAAATATTTTTAAAAAATTTTAATACCATGCTAAGAAAAAATGAGATTGAAATTTTGTTACCTTAACTTGGTGGTAGTGGAATGGGGGCAATTTCAAGATATGCATAATTTTCGTGGTTTCAAACACAATAATATAAGCTAAAAACAATAGCTCTAAATGAATATAGTATGAGTTTTAGCTTAGTATATATGCTAAAACTCATAAACTTAAAGAACTAAATGGCGAAATTGTTTGAGCAGATAAATATGGAGAGGCCCTCAGATAAAGTTTAAACCTAGGTAGTGTTTCCCTTTAGAAAACTATACTTTTCTCTAATGAACTGTAATTAATTCGCTTATATATACAATTATTCCACCTGTTTCCTGATATATGCTTTGCATGCTTTTTCGCTATCCTATCACGGATTCTCTGATTTGTTAATTGATATGCTATCTATTCGAGTTTAAGAGCTCATTTAAGTTTTATTCCGCTTGTATCCAATGATAGGAGGCATCGGGAATATTTCAGAACACTGTTTATCTTTTTGAATTAATTTCCAATGTTTGCGTAATATTTTCCCCAGTTTTTTGACTGCAGGATTGAACTTGTTAACAAGCACAGAGGGGGGTCTGCTTAATTTAGTCTTGCTATTTTTTAGCAATTCTTGTCTCTTAATTGTTTGCGTTTCTAAACCAATACTGTCAATATCAGAGTCCGAGTACCCCCTTGATATAAGTCGTTCCTTGAACTGTAAAATTAATTGTTTGGTTTTGTGTGGGTCAGAGGTGTTCCTCTTATGTCGGATAATTTCCCCCTTGATAAATCCTCTGAAGGTAGCATTGGGATGTGCACTGCTGCGATGCAGGTACATAAATGTTTCTGTGGATTTGATGAAAGTTTAAAAGTCTAAGCCTCCGGACTGTTTAAATCTCTGTCCTTTGTGGACTTTTGTGTCCAGAAACACAGTCTCGTTTAAGTGAATATTGTATGTAAATTTCAGGTATTTGTGCTCAAGATTTGCAAGTTCAAATAACGCAGTATTTCACTTTCTGTGGCATCCATGGCCATAAAACCGTCATCTCTGTATCTAAAGTGAGCCAGAATTTTGTTTTTATGATTGTATTTTTTGATAATATTTTCAAGGATATCAAAAAGGCGCAGATCACATATCTTGGGGGACGGGACCGCCCCAATGCTTGCTCCTAGTATTTGTTTATACAGTTGACCATTAAATTCAAATTCATTGTTCTCTAACAGAATTTGTAACAATTTGATTAGATAACTGATATCTGGGATCGGTATTGTAACCGGATGGCTGAAAATTACAAAAATTGGTCAGATGAGAATGTTAGTTATTATGCGCCAAAATCAGTGTTCAGAATATCTCAACCGTACAATTTATGACGTAGGGAAAACGCTAAAATGCAAAAAAACACTTGCAAATTGATTACGACGATTTGTCAACTAATATTGTTGTACCATTTGATTCACGTAAGGTATGCAAATTGTTTTAGGTATTTACAGACTATATGAATTTCTTGCAATCTTAGTACAGTTTACGGACGTTCAGTGGGATCTGGTTCTTGAAATGCCCAAGTAAGGAACAATGCAACAATGGGTTATTGAGCAGTTTCTTGTAAATCCTTTTCCATAGATCGTCTTACCCCTTGTCAGAGAGGGCCAAGAATGGTTTCCAACCACCCGTGACGATGACGTTAACGCGTAACAGAGTCATTTAACGACCGAATTATTCAACCTGCCACCTGTTCAATCGCAACCTTACTACGACAAAAATCGCCATTAATACAGTAGACTATCATAATCATTACATTCACAAGAAAAATGAAAGAAACTGTTTGAACAATTTGAGATTTTGAGCCGGTCAGCTTAATTTTGTGTTCCTCTCAGTGGCGCATGCACGAGTCGTTTGACTAATTTTTCGGTATAGAACGTTACACATGCCCAATATAATCAGGATTTGATAGGTTAACACTCTGCTGAATTACATGCTAAAGAGAATCAAGGCTGTGACAGATGAGCGGGTGAGAAATTGAAGATAAAGAGAGTTTTTGATTTTCACTTTTCGGAGGTATCGTCATATGAGTTTCAATAACTCGTGAATTATAGGACAAAATTAAATGGTATTTTGGTTACATTTTCTTTATTAATGATTTCAAAAGTAAGATAGGATAACTATAAAAAATATAAAGATCAAACTAATTTAATTCGCAACAAAAGTTTACTCTGCGTTCCTTTTTCCTTTCAGTTTATCATTTACCAAAAGTACCAAAAGTAACTGAATACATTATTTGCGTGTAAAGTAAACATCTGACAGGAATTACTGTTCTTATTCCATGTACTATATTATCATCATGATATACAAGTATTTATCGTTGTGAATGTGGAAGCTAGGTACTAGTATATTTATTGAAAATGAAGTATCTACACAATTAATAGCAAGCGCAGCGAGCGTCGTGAGCTCAATAGACTAACGTGTATGAACAGAGGAAATTCGGATTTCTGTACATACGTCAGGCAAATTTCTCTGTGAAACATTCCCAGAATTCCTGCACTACCCAATGTCCTTTGCGCGAATAAATAAATAAATAATGACGAGAAGCATAAATGGCTTTCACTTTGTGGAAATCTTTCAAAGAAACAAAAAGGAACTCTGCAATGTTTTTCAACCAAAATTGTATTAGGTCTATAGTTTCAACCAAACGCTCGGCTGTCTCTGTAGGCTCCGACGAGCTCCGTGACGTCTTGTGACGTCACAACTAGTCGAGACCTCTCGTGCGGCTTGATGTTTGAAATGGCTGATCAATTTTTTAAGAAAATTTAAGTGTTTTTGATGGTACAACTGCGCTCGCCCCAACGGTCACACCGTAAAACATATATTAAAGATTTCAAAGTAAAAGATTCCTTTTCATTAGAGTTTAGAGCTCCCTTAAACTTATTTCTTCATTACTTGCTTTTCTTAGGAACTATAAATCAGCACACGAGAAGTAATGTAAGGGATTTGTAAAATTTAACTCATCTGAGAATTATCTATTGTAAACATGTTTTTATGTGATTGAAATTTAAATTCCATTCAACAATTTTACACTCTGCATCTCTATTTAAAGACATAAGCAATGAACCTTACTTACTGATTATTTTTCAACATATTCTTAATTAAAGATTTTAGTGTCATTAGATGTTCGTAGAAAAAAACCCACATAGCATGCATTACCAGGGGTTTTGAAAAGATGTCCCTTTAGAATAATGTTTGTTTAATTCAAAGAAAAATATGCAGAAATTACTGAACATTTATTTTCTCGATGTTTTGTTACCAAAACTTGCTTTAGAAGAAGTATACAACAGATTGTATAAACATTAAAACATAGTACCTAATGCCATTAAATATTGGAACCCTTCAACTCCAGGGGGAAAGACAATAAAGTCTAAACTACATTGCGAATGTCCTTAAAGACGAAAAGATAAGAAATAAAATTTAATGCCATTCTATACACATTAATCGGCAAGGTACACAAGCAAAACAAAAAAGATATATATCACAATTCCTGGATTTTCAACTGCTTTTTTAAAAATAAATGTACTCTTTTAATAACTTGATTATAGATTTTAAAAACTAATTCATTAATAAACTTTCCAGTAATTGTTTACATTGTTTATGTTACGGAAGAATGGTAGCATATTCTATTTCATGGTCATTTAATAAATTGTTAGGTTTTATTCGAGAGTTGCATCGAATACTATTTTTTAGCGTGGAAATTGTAAAATGTGTAGCTTTTTCAATTTAAAAAAAAAGTACCGTAAACAAAACAACTGGGAGCCTAGAATACACTAGGGGCGGAGCTATCATGTCACTCAGAACCTTTATCACACATGAGTGAGCAAAAAAATCCCAGAAAGCAGTCCCAGGGAGAGCTGGGACTGCTGGGTCTACTTTCTAGAGCAGTCTTATGGCCGGTTGCGTATCTCAGATTTAAACCTACGATCAATGATTCCGGGTTTAAATTCAAGTTTTCGCGTTGCATGCATGTAAGGATTTGCTGAGTACGGCTCAGAATTACGATAAATTCTGAACCTCGTGTAGAGGTGGCTTAAACCCAGCTTTACAAGGTTTCCATGTATTTTTGGGTAGAATATTTCGATATTTTGAAATATTTCGATGTTGCAGAAATGTTTTATGGCAATTATGATTGCATTGATATATTTTGCAGTATCAAAAAAGCTATTCTACAAAATAATTTTTTGGCCATGTTGCATGGGGATTTTTCTTTTGGACACCTATTCAACAACTGTTCAATGTGCCGTTTTAACACTGATTTAGCTTTAGTATAAAGTTTTAGAAGATACTTTTAATTAAAACGCATAAATGTACATAAACAGGAATTTTATAGAAACTTTCTACATATAATATACTAAATTTAAACCAAATTACGAATTTTACACTTTCGAACAGCTGATGATACACATTCCAATAATTTCTAATAATGCCGAATTTCCCGAGGATAAAAAGTCTTTCAGTTATCAGTGAATGAGGCTTTTGCCGCTGTACAAAATTCTATAGAAAACATAGATGATTATAAGTGTTTTCTTAAAAATAATGTCTTGTAAGTTTTTTTCCATTTGATTTTAAACTAAAAATCTAAATTTAAACATTTTTCCGTTATTATTTACCTATATATTGTGTCTTGATTTTGTTTCTAAATTACTTATTCCAAAGACCCCATCCATATTTTCTTCTCTTCAGTGTTTTGCAAAAGCTTTATTCTGTTTGCGTTTTTATGTTTTCTTATGGTTTGAGTTTCGATGAAAGATGCCATGATTTGAATTAAATCATGTAAATTGTATTATATTTTTTCAGCATTATCAATTAACAATTCAACATATATATTGTTTTTAAATATATCCTTTTAATATCAACCAGTTACTAGTATTAAAACTTGTTTTAAAGTGCTGTAATATTAGGAAACCTATTATCCTTCAACATTTTATACGAGTAAGTCAAGATTAGGTAAACCTTACTCAGTTTTATAGCGTGCAACAGAAATGCGACTCAGGTAATCCCGACTCAACAGGGGTTTAAACCCGGCTTACGTGATCCACGGATCAACCACTGAGCTTATCTGAACCATAGGTACGCAACCAGCTGTAAGAGTAGTCCCATAGAGGTCCCAGAGGGGTAGCTATAGACGGTAGACGGGTTTTCCCATTAAAAGCGGGCTTTAAAGCATCACCAGATTTTAATTTTTTTTGGGACATGTATTACATGTATTAATGTTACATTAAATCATTTTTATGTTTTACTAAACGCATATAAAATTGATCCTTTATAAACAATAAAATACAATGATTTATTGTAAACCCCTTTGAAATTAGAATATTAAATATTAAGTTATTTTGTCGTTTTTGTCTAAAACATATGTTCCTCCAGTGAAATACAAAACGTTTTGGTATGAATTTGTAAAATGACTATCCATATTACCTGTAAAAAGGAATTATTGTTTCACGGGGGCGTTGGTTAAAATAATACTTTTCTTTTCCCGTGTTAAATTGTGTGTATTTTTCGTTTTCTTTAGTGAAAAGGTTTACCAAAACATTACTAGGGTTATTTTTTATTGTTTTCCAAAAAAGGTAATGTGTTATGAACATTCCATAAATATTCATAAAAAAATATTTTTTAGAAATCATACAAATATGTTTTCTTTTAAAAAGTGACCCGAGGGTAGGCGGAAGAAAAAAACTTTTTGTTTGCAGTCCTTTACGACTAGCTACCAATGATGTCAAAGAGCCTTGACTATAATTATGAATTGACTTTGTTTATTAGGTAAACTTTTTGGATTTTTTAAAAATTTTCAAAAAAAAATCCTTGGGGGTTTCCAATATCCTCATTCGATCAATATTTACTGCATTTCAAGAACATACTCTTGACAGTATTCCTAATGTTTCTTCGTCAATGCTGTTAATATGTTAATGAAGAATATAGAAATATACACTGTAAAGCATTTATGGTAATATGTTTCTATCAAAAACATGTATTTAATATTTCGAAAAAACATATTTTTTGAGTGTAAATATATAACTTATAATATGTAACAAATTGAGATAAAAAACAGTATAATTCAAGATCAAAAGTCCATAAAACAATGCAAAATAAGAGCAGAGAAACACGGACCTCAGAAACATCGGAGGTTGGATCAGGTGCCATGGAGGAGTAAGCATCCCCTGCAGACCGGTCACACCCGCCGTGTGCTCCTTGTCATGATCGGGAAACAACGGGGAAATCCGTCGTTAATACTGTCTTTAAATAAAGGACTAACAAATAATATGAAAAACTTCTGTCAGTATTTTACACAATGATAAATTGAATTTGCTGACAAGGTCATTGTATCGAACAAAACAGCTTACGAAATGATGACTTTTAACGAGACTGCAGAAATTCTTGTTTCATCAACGTGT
Source organism: Saccostrea cuccullata (assembly GCF_032062105.1). Classification (NCBI taxonomy): domain Eukaryota; kingdom Metazoa; phylum Mollusca; class Bivalvia; order Ostreida; family Ostreidae; genus Saccostrea; species Saccostrea cuccullata. Next base: position 40,366 of record NW_026929916.1, read on the forward strand.
TTGTCAATCATTTACCTCGTTTAAGAAATTGTTCATACGTAACGCATGCTCTTGCGTATCGAATTAACTGAAATCTATAAAACCTTTATGCAGGTGATGAAGGTTTAAGTGCTGCATAAGTAAAGGAAGTTAACGATAGAAAAGTTAAAGTCATCGATCACGATTCGTGGGAATAAAAATACCCACATAAATTAAAGAAATAAAGATAAATAAAAAAGTCCTATAAACTTTTATTGATAACTTAGAACATTATTAAACATATCTCAGAAATTACTTTACTTCTATCGTTACAAAAAATCATAAACTATTTCAAGCAGAATCAAAAACGAAATAAAAGCATATTTTTGAAGTAAGTACTGTTTTTGATTTTTAGAATAAATTAATACCATAACAATATTTTTATACATCAGAAATGATAAAAAAAAAGGCTTACAGAAATAAAGGAAAAATATTAATGAAAAAGCATACAAATATTTCGCCGGGTGTTATATATTATTAGCAAAAATAAAATTACAGGGAAAAAATTCAAATATCATAATTCCAAAAATAAAAGTCAAAGGAAACCCCCCAAAACTGCAAACAAACTACTAGACTGTGCCCTCAAAATTTGAAACAGCATACTTCAAAAACAGTAAAATCAATGAATAGTATGAGTGAACAATATATATATAACATATGATTTAAAAATTAGCAGGGAACTAAAGCGTTTAATCAAAATTGTGAAATAGTAACGTGCAATATTTTGAATAAAAACACTCGTAGATGTCATTACTCGTTGAAATGATAAATATCATGTAAAATCACACACCCAGCAAAACGTAAAATAAATAAATAAATAAACTAAAAATTCAAAATTGAAAAAAAAACTTCAATACTTTTAAGGTCATATAGATTTTATTGTTGAAGCATAAAAACAAGACAACTAACTTTCTTACACGCAAAAAGCATGTGGAATCTAAAAATCTCTTTTGGAAAAGAGGGTTTAATTGTCATTAAAGGTGTTGATATGATGAAAACATAATCTATTAAGAAAACTTCTACAGTTATTACATGTATCAACTATAATGATAAAAAAGTAAGGAAATCATGTTGTGCAAACATGAAACAACTTGTTCAAATAAAAATGATACCCTCGAATCATGAGTTTTCGTGGCATTATGGTTAATTTGTAATAAATTGCTTCAAGAATGAATAATTGAGATGTTTGTTATTTATCACACATACAAACAATAATTCTCCTTATTTTAAAATGATTTTAACTCACATATCATTTATTATTTGTTCAGAAGGCCATTGAATTCTTGCATAGTTGCTCTTTTGATTTTTTTGCTGACGTCATATGTTTTCGTGGTATTTATAAAACTAGTAAACTATGGAAATCTAGTCGAGCAAATTCCTTGTAAATTTAAGAGTGTCAAAAATACTAGTTAATTGACAAAATGATAACATTATTTGACATGGAAATTTATTTGTTGTTAATTAAGACCACATCTATCTGGGCGTGCCTAAGCTGTATTGCTAAATTATGTAAAAAAAAATTCTTTCCCAAGAGTGGCCTAGAAATAATTTTGTAAAGCTTTATTTGAATGTTTCATGTTTTTAAATATAAATTCCATGTATACTTAAAGAAATTAAATGTTTAATCTAATAAATTATCAATGGCATAATATTTCTTTCATTATATAACTTTTTAACACCCCCGATATTTTCTTTGAAAATTATATAAAAAATGACGTTACTAGATCACCGTAGAAAAAATATCAAAAGTGGGAAATTCCAAATTATGGTCACATGACCGGAAGCTGTATGGATAGTTAACAGACGATGATATGCAGGATCGCTGGCTATTAGTTTACATAAGTTTGATATTCTAATTCAAAACACGACGAATAAACGGATATTACGCAGATTGTCAAATTTGCGAACTATGCATAACTCACTCGCTATATTTTATTTTGGCAAAGGCAAAAAGGTTTAACATGTGGTCATAAAACATGCACAGGGTTCCCTTTTATTAATAGCAAATATGATGTCATTCCGATCTCGCATTGTGGGATTATTCCTAAAAATAAAAAATACCACGAAAACGTATATACCACGAAAACACATGACGGGACGGTATAATGTAATTGCTTGCTGGGTACTTTGCGATACTGCATTTTTAATTGTTAAAAACCAAAAGTACACCTTAAAAGTATCATTTTAATATTTTAGCAAAATCGTATGTTGATAATATGAGCAAACATGTTTTACCTAATAATGACTCTCTTGATTGTCTGCCAGTAAAGAGAAATCAAGAGAATAAATACGAATTTAAAACAAATAATACATTCTGACTAGATGTCAGATGCCTGAAAACCGTAATTTCTCTTATCTGCTTCTTTAATAATATTCTTTTTGAAAAGCTGTACAAATGTTTTATATCTCTAAAAACGGTACATCCCTTTTAATTATAAGATTTTGTTTCACTCATTTGATTTTAAGATTTTTTTGAATCGTTAAAAGATACATGTAACTTCTAAAGCTTTACAAAAACGGAAAATGATTAAAAATTGGAATAAAAATATGATAAGTTAGGAATGCATGTACTGTATTTCTGACAAGTTGATAATTATAAATCTAATAAAATTCTCAAAAGCAAGGGATATGTGGGGTAGAGGTAGATTTGCACCATCCATTCTTGAAATACCTGTGATCCTCGTCTGAAGTTTAACTCCTTCATTCACTTTGGAACATGTTTTGCAATGGAGGCATGTGCGACTGTTCTGTCATCTGCGATAGATGTTGTAGATTGAAATTATTTTGAAATTCTATAAACCGAGGAGCCCCAAGAAGTATACTGGTATGCTTATATACTTTACTGCACTATTTATGCAACGATCATAAGATACATGTTTTAGTATCGACTGTTAAATATATATGTATTCCAAGTGATGTCCATAGTGATTGATATGAATGGAAATGAACTATCTTCCCTGATGACAATTTTTATGAGCAAACATTCACAACTTTTATGCTTGATAACCTTGAAGGTTTTACAAATCATCTGAAATAAATTTATAGAAAGTCTTAAGGGTTAAAATATTTTCATGTTGATGCATGGTTTATCGGAAATTCGGTCGCTGGCCGAAATATTGAAACAATGATGTATTGTTCTTTTTACAGGTAACTCTATTCTTGTATCTTACTTTGTATACCTTTTTCATATAACTGGAAATGAACTATATTCTAAACTTAATCGAGTAAGTGATATAAAAAATGAATTCTTCAAAAGTGCAGTCTGGAATTATTTGATCGTTTAAGATCTAATTAATCCGTTATTCGTAGCTACGGACTGTAGATGAAACATTTAGAGATGTTTTGAAAAATTATCATCATGTGTCGTAAATGAAATACTAAGGCAGATTTCTGGACTTGATTCTTATGTTTTATCCGAAAGACATTAAGCTGTTAGTTGTTTTAAAAGAAGAATGTCCAATGACACCATGAATAACTCAGATGAGTAAAAGCATTATGTCTATTTGACAATGAAATACATCGTGGGTTTCAAGGTAAACACATCTCAATTTCATTACTTATGTGTTCTCGCTTATAAATTTTGATTATAATTTCGCTTCTGGACGCAGTTGTAGTATCATCTGGAGGTTGATCACTGCTGAGGTCTTCGGAAGTATGATTTTCTTTGTTGGAATCCGTCTTGGCACTATGTAGATGCTCATTACTAGTAGATCGTTGAACATTTTGAATTTCTTCATTGAAGCCAGTCCTGGCACTTTGTGGATGTTCGTTACCGCTAAAGTGTTGAGCATTTTGAATTTCTTCGTTGGAGTCATTTCTGGGACCATTTTGATGTTCTTTACTGCTAGAGTGTTGAGCATTTTGAAATTCTTCGTTGGAGTCATTTCTCGCACCATGTTGATGTGTGTTACCGCTAGAGTGTTCAGCATTTTGATTTTCTTCGTCAGATTCATTTCTGGCACCATGTTGATGTTCGTTACCGCTAGAGTGTTGAGCATTTTGATTTTCTTCGTTGAAGTCATTTCCGGCACCATGTGAATGCTCATTACCGCATTCGGCATTATTCTCTTCATCGACAAAATCAATATCAGCAACAGGCCAGACCTCTGTGTAGCTTCGAATGACCTCATTTAATAAATTGCTGAAGGAGACACTACAAATGTCAAGTTCTAGTTCATTTGGAGGCTTGAACAGAATGTTTCTAAATATCCATGGTAAAAATCCCCCGGCTAGTGTTGCCAACATCTGGTTAAAACCTGATATTGAATACTCATTTCCAAAAGCCATCACAACAACCATTACAAATAAGAGAAATAATATGATGGTACAAAACTGACGCAATGCCTGACATAAATTTTTAAATAGACTTCCGGGGCATCCCTTATGCTTCATGTATGCTACTTTAAAAAAGAAATCGCGAGAAATGAATGGTTTGTCCTCATTATTCAAAAATAAAAGAACTCTGGCAACTTTTGTTTTCAGTATTCCATTGTCAACAAAATAATCTTCAGTTGTTTCATCTAATTTATGCTTTGCCTTAATTTGGAAAGCTGTGTTTTGTTGTTCATTTGCCGACTGCCATGCAATAGTTTCAACTTCACTTTTGGCTTTTTCCAAAAGAGCCTTATTTAAGGCTTGATTGAAAATCTGATATTTCTTTGTTACACTACCGAAACAGTCTCTTGCGTACAAAAAAAGCATGAAAAACAATGACACAAACTTTAGTGTTTGAGAGGCATTTAAAATTATACCAATCAGAGTGTATACTATTATTTCAACAAAAAACACGAAAATTTCCATTGCCAAAATAACACTTGACACCATTGCTAACAAACACAGAAGAATGGTTATAAATTGAAAACAATGAAAACACTTCGTCGAATGTGAAGGCAAACGTGCAATTTCGTGATTTTTCTGGAAGCTGTTATTTCCTTTATCTAAAAATTTAGGAAGTCTTGTTCCAGGTTTCAAGATTAAAATCAGATGAAAAACTAAACGCCAAAAAATATTGAAAGTCGGAAAACAATAAAAACACAAAAAAGTAATGCAAACAGGTAGTGTAAAAGCCCAGTATACACCGACGAAAAGACGTGCAAACATTCCACATTTTTTGAAAGGATATAGAAGGATTCTCATGCTCCATTCAAATGCTCCTTTGAATGAATTTTCATTCATATCTCTGAAACACTTTCGGACAATGATTTCTATATTTTGTTTAATCTCTTTAATAGTCAAAATAATGATTCCCTTTCTTTCAATATATCGTGATATGCCTAGAATATTGAATAGCACCGGGGCTAGAATTATGAAAACATAACAAAATATAAACACCACATGCAAAGGTGTGAGAAAACTTACAAAGCTTCCCAGAAAAAAAGCAAAATGGACATCCAAATCTCTTTTTGTAGCTTCTTCTTTTTTCGTCTCTAACTCTGCATTTTCAAATGTGTAAAAGATATAGACTCTGATGATCCATGGGGTTAAGGCCAGCGCAGCAGTGACGAAAAACATAAGTTTTTTAAAACAAGAATACCATGTCGGCATTTTGGAATTGGGACAAAGCTTTGTAAGTGGACCACAAATACTACTCTTGCAACATGCCACAAAAGATCGCGTATCTCGGATTTTACAACGGAATATTGAATTATAGATTGATTCAAGAATACCAACAGGAACTTCATTTGGGGGAATAATTCGATGAGGTTTCACGTGTAACCACAGTTCTGAAATTTGGCATAGTTTTGCTTCGTTTTCAGTCATATCTGTTATTCGACTTTTTAATCTTTTCATTGCTGTGAGGTTATTGATGTCTAAATAATCTGTTCTCTTTGGATAAAATTGTTTCAAAATTTTGATTTTTCCTCTTTCGTCAGTAAAGTTAACATTGTAAGCTAGAGTTTGATACTTAATATTGTATACAGATTTTGGAATAAGATATGGACAAAACATAATTGCTATAAAGTGCATAAGATATATAAAGTAAAATAAAATTTGTATCCAGATATCCTTTATCAATTCCTGACATTCAATGTCACCTTTCATTGTTTTATGACAACACACGTGGTAGTAAACAGCACGACCAGTATCACCTCTAATGTGTATGTTGCAAACATTTTCGTTTTCATTTAAACTACCACCAGATCCATCAGATGAAATTTCCTGAAAATCATTTAAAAGAAGACGTCTGATGTGTATTTCAATGTCCTTTACATCCCTTTCTAATAAACATCCAATTGGGTCTTCTTGTAAGTCTATTTTCATGGTTTCTGTGCCGAGGGTTAAAGTTGTAAGTGAAAATACTTCGAAACCTGTCTTCAAAAATAATCAGCCTTGTCCGTGACGACCTGTTGTTCTCTCCCAATAAAAAGGTTTATAAATATCAGACTCCATTTCTCCTGGTAAAGTTCCGGTATGATTTATGAAATTAAGGTGCATGTATAGTAATTTGACTTCATAGTCAATTTTCTGTTTGATGTCACATGTGGCGTATCAGGCTAGAGACGGGTATCACTGTACAGTTTTTGGAAATTTTAAATTTGTAATCTACAACTTTGGTGCTTTCCGCAGAATTATTTTGCAAAGCGGCGTCAAAATTATTGTTTTGTAAACATTCCATTTTTTCGACATTTGAACTTAATGCGAGTAGTAGAATCAACACGTCCATGTCGAATAAGGATTTCGAATAAAATTGTGTAATCTGTTTTATGTTTTGACACTAAAACGATTACGTGACTTGATATTTATAAGCTGTATAGTCTCAAGTGGAAAGATAAAAGATATCTAGCTTTAAATAAATAAGAAATCAATGCCACTGCACATTTGAAGGTTAAGCAATCATGTATACTAGAACCGAATCTGGAAGTGTGAAAAATCCACAGAATTGTTTCGGTTTCAGTAAATTTGGCATGGTGTTGGAAATATTTTGTGTCTTCAGATCTATGCATTGATATAATTATAATATGAAGGAACTATAAAACTACAGATGCAGCGGGACACGTTTAAACATTTTATGTTTGTTCACATACTGAATCCTGCATATCTATTATATAAAATAAAGAAAAATTACTTTGTAATTCAAAGAAACCATCGAAATAATGAATAATATCAGTCTTTATCATATAAATACTCTATGTGAGGGATATATTTTAATAAAAATATCTGCTCGGATCAGTTGAAATGTTGATCGATTTTTAAATGGCTTCTTTAAATACACTGTATCAGAAAAGGATCACTTAATTGTACCTCTTAGAACATTTTCCAGATACAAATATTGCTGATATACTTTACGTTATAAAATTCTAGTTCACATCGGAACATCGTGTGCTCATAAAGGTTTCAAAATGTATTAAGCTTTTTTATGTGTGACCATTTCTTATATCGATGCACATTTATTTTTTTTAAATAATCGACACTAGTTTAAAGGTGCTAAGACACAGATTTCATATCAATATTTTCTCAAATTTTCTGTATAATTTAATATTTTATGTCGCTATAGAATTCAATATGAAAATGTGATAAGAATCTTTTATCTAAACTTCGAATTTCTAGACCGTTCACGTTAGCCTAGTGGAAGAGCGTTCGCTTCGTGATCGGGAGGCCCGGGTTCGATTCTCGTTCCCGGTGCCGCTTCAAACCTAAGGCGTAAAACTAGGTAGTGACTGTTCCTTCGCCAGGCGCTCGGCTTCAGAAGTGAAAATCACGAGCCTTTTGAATATGACCTTAAAAACGTAGGTCCCGTGTCACGGTAGGCGCTGGCACGATAAAGACCCCTCACTGCTCAATGGCCCTGAGTGCCGAGTAAAGGTCTAAATGTGAAGGCCTTCACCGGCATAAAATGACGTCTCCATATGAGTAAAAAATTCTATTTTAAACAATATACAATCAAGCAATCAATCAAATTTCAAGACGCATTTGATTGACACTTTCTTGCACCTTTATATTTTTTTTATCTTTATACCTTAAGTTAAACTTTATGAAAGTGTAAGGATGTGTCAATCAAACACGTCTAGAAATTCGAAGTTTCAATAACTTCGACAAATACATTTTTTATTATATGTCCGTATGAAATATTTTAGTAATATAAAAGCCTTGAAATAATATAGAAAATATGAGAAATATAAACATCAACTCTGTTTTTAAGCACCTTTACATAAGAGAAAACATTGAATAAAAGCAGTTCACAAACATCCTAAGGGCTTTTAAAACAATGTTTAAATCGAAAGTACGCTATGAAATATCGAAAAAAGAAAATCGTCCACACAATTTATTTACCAATTATGTATTATCTTTTTTGACAGTCAAACATACTATGTACATATTTTAAACTAATAATATGTACGTTACTCTGTTATATGGGAAAGACATAGGTACGCTTATCAACAGCATGATGTAGATTTGAAATCGTACTTATGCTATCCATCCACTTATTTATGACAAACGTTTAATCTTCAAAAACAATTCATTTTACGTTTAATGATATGCGAATGAAGTCAAATGTTTTTCATACATATTCACACTGAATTGTATACAGAATTTTTCCCTTTGATAACTAGAAAATTATGGCAGTTGAAACGGCTTGACAAGGGATTCGTATTTATTCCTTCGTGACACCCGATCTCATCCCTGATACATTTAAAGCCCCCTGTTTGATCTGCTTCCCATCTGTATTCTCTCAAAGGACCTTTAGCTTGTTGAGCAAGGTCTTGTTTTTAGTTGCATAAAACTCATCTGATGTGTACATTCATTTCAATACTAGTTCCGTTATGTGTTCATTGATTAATTGATTGTATATTGTTAAACGTCTCTCTCGAGAATTTTTCACTCATACATTGTGTATGGAGACGTCACCGTATGCCGGTGAAGGGCTATAAATTTTGACGTTTACATGGCACTCAGAGCCATTGAGCAGTGAGGGATCTTCATCGTGCCAACGCCTACTGCTGACACGGATCCACGGTTTTTAAGGTCTCATCCAAAGGACCGGCAACTTCACTTCAAAGTGCCAAGCGCATAGCGAAATTTTTATCGCCTAGGGTCAGTCGCGGCCGAGATTTGAACTCAAGACCTCCTCCCGATCACGAAGCGAGCGCTCTACTGACTGTGCTACCGTGAACAGACCGTTATTTGTTTTTCATCTCCTTTAGCGACTCAAATAAGAGAGAGTTAGAGCCAATTGTTATCGGGAGATAAATGAATTCAATTTTCCTTCCCACGTCATAGCTAAGCTTAGGTTATGACTGTTCCAAGTAACCATCGCTATAAATGAAAGTTATGGGTCTTTAGCAGTACACAAAGACGTCTTGCACACTTTTCATTAACCAGAGGTTATTTTTTTTATCCAATATTTTACCTTCATATTTTCCCAAATGCTTTTCCTCCTCGATCGCAAGCAAGCTTGCTCTTAAGAAACTGGAATCTGATTGACTCCCTCGATGATATACTTAAAGAACTAGTGTATTGTATTTTTCTTATTTAATGTATATCTTATTCTCGTTTTAGGCATTTATTCTCATCACTAGCTTGTATTGTTTTCTAAACTTTAACTTTGAGTCTCATTTTCTCCAATGACATTTGTATTCTTCTGTAACTTTTGTTTCCTTGATAAAATTCAGGCAACATCATCAGCAAATCTTATTCATCAAATCTATTTTTACAATTCCATTGTATTTTATTTTTCCATTCTTACCTGACCTCCTTATTACCTAGTCCACTGCTATCATGAATAAAAAGCAAAACATTTTATAGCCTTCTTCAACTCTTTTTTTATCATGATTACATTCTGTCACACTAAAATTACACAATTTAATCATGCTTTTCTTTTACAATTTCGACATCTGAGAAAAACAACTACTAACAATTACTACTTTGCATGAAGGCATTGCTAGCTTTGGCTCATGCAAGTGATTGTGCAGTAACATACAAGAGCACAAAAAGCGAGAAACATGCACTTTAATATCATTATAAGATGATTTTCCATAATATTTGTTTAAATTACAGTTATTACATAAACATAAAAATTCAAAGTGAAAATCGTTATAAATTACTGAAAATTTCAAAACTGCATTTTCATCATGTTAGAATTGGAGGAGACTTAAAATGAATTCAAAAATGCATTGATCTGACTGCCCTTACAAAAAAGTACTGTAGTTAACTATAGTTTACCATAGTTTACTATAGTTAACTATGGTTAACTATAGTAAATCAAAGTCTTTTTACTATGAATTTCAGAAAGATATATTTTATTTTTTAAACTTCCTACAAATACTTTTCTGAAATCAAAATGAAGTTGTCCTTGTATTTCTAAATATTTTATCAATAAAGTACATAATTAGTATGTAATCTAAGATTTATTAAGGCTTTAAATCTTCAAAAAAGTTTTAGAGTAAAGTTTCATAGTAAATCTAAGTGTCAAAGTTTTCACTATAGTTAACTATAGTAAACTATAGTTAACTATAAACTATAGTTAACTATAGTAAATTTTTGTTAGGGTTGGCTGAAAATTGTTCACTTGACTTCAGGAGAGGGAAATGAAGCTGGGAACGGAATTCGTGAAACTATCTTTTCTCATCTTGTGTAATGCGGCATGTCTTTAAAATTGCAAAACTCTTTTTTCTTTAAAATCAAAAATGTCTTTCTACAAATACACGAATATCCCTGGTTTCACATGCAGGGTAATAAGGAAGCATACAGAATATTCTACCATAACTAAATCAGTGATGCATTAAAACGTCATATTAGGCGAGATGTAGAACAAAACTTTTAGTAATATTGTAGAACAATTGTAGAACAAAAGTTTTCGTAATATTGGTATTTAAGGTCAAGATCTAGTAAATGACTTTAGACTAATGTCTGGGTGTTAGATCCATTATGACGTCATAATCAATTTCCAACTTTCCTTTTCCCGTACTCTACGGCTTTAGCAGAATTTAATAGAAATACGGTATTTTCATTGCATTCAATTTAAAATCATATGAAAAGTAATCCCGATACCTGTATTAAACTTGACGTTTTTTAAAAGAAGAGGCCATGAAGATACAAATTACCGTTTTCTGAGAGAATGTAGGCAATTTCCTTTGTCGATTATAAAAATAATCCCATATTCACGACTGGTTTTCTTAATATTTCATTGAAAATAACAGTTTAAAATATGTTTTTTCATCTTGTTTACTTACCAGTTATGCCCCAAAATACTAGTACCTTATTTGACCAAACTAGATTTGTAAAGCATCATTGAAGGAATTTAATTCTCGAATTTGATAGATCTGTAGGCATATTTCATTTAATAGATCTTTACCTTAAAAATGTAATTTGACTATAGAAAATAAAAAGACATGTTAATATAGTAAAAATAAATTATCTTTATTTTGTTATACTGTATCTGTCATTTTGATTAAAATCTACCACCGATGACGTCATATATGTACATGAAGTACCCAATAGTTCATGTTGTGTAAAGAGATTTTGGCTAAGGCGGCATGTACAATGATACGTAAAATGGAGTTTAAATGCATATATTTTGAATTTCGTGTAAAATTCATACGGAGTTCAGTTAATTTAACAGGTATTCTTATTTATTTTCATCGATTATATCCTCTTTTGAAGACAGTCAGCTATATATGTATCCCGTGCAGCCTTTCTTCTTTCATTCATGACAAAAATATAATGCAACAGAACAACAGTAAGTTAAGCTGGATATTTAAAAACATAAGATTTGAACAGATGAAAAGTTTGCCTTCTAAAATACTTGGAAAGTTCTGCTAGAATAAGCATGGTTTTACGAAAAATCTCGGTTCATATTTATAAAATTCAAAACATCGGATAAGGTTTCATGCGATTATGTGGAATAATATTTTTCTGACAGGACAGAGGGATTCTAGCAGCACTTTTGAGGCAAAATAGATGTTTTTCAACTATATTTTACTCAAAGAAATTATTTAACTCCGGGGCTATGCTTGTTCTGTTTTTATAATAAGGTATTTTCGCTATTAATTGATGTCACGTGATGCCGTGGTGGTGGCGGACGTTCTTCCCTTAGTTACTCTTTTATCTTTATCAATAATAAATAATTGTTTACGTTTATCAGCGGTTTTGGTAAATAATCAAAAGTAATTTTCTTTAAAAAGTCTAAATTTCCCGAGAAATGATTTATATACTTCCTTAACTTACCCGCGCATTTACACTTTAGCAAGAAGCATTGATAGTCTGTGTGTACACTAAATCCTCTAAATAGCATTCTTTTAAGTAATGCTGCACCAGCGTTCTTTTCTTTCAAAACATTTAATAAATCAATCATTAATGAAAATACAAGCTGGACTTTACTTTTTATCTGCATATTCATTAATATTGAAAAACTGAAACCTGAAAGCCATTGGGAAGCAAGGTAGGGTTTCGGGAGAAAAAAAAGTTTGATATATAGTTTTTTCACTAATAAAAACATTCATTGAGGGTGATCTCCCGTTTGAAATTCTATAGGCATTGGAAATAAATAAAGTGTATGCTACAGAGGTAAACAAAAGCACACGACGAAAAGAATCAATTATACTGCACGAAGGAAAAGCAGTGATGGCTTTAATTTTTGTACATTGTGTAAACTAAAGAGACAGACAGTCAACAGGTTTTCATTTACCATAGCAATGCTGGGAGGAGCTAAAATGTGACAAACATGTATGCTGAAAGTCGTAAAAGCTAGGTAACCGGTTAATATACTTCTATAAGTCATGTGAAGTAGACACCGTTTTATAACTATGAATAAAAGTGTTAATAAATCTATGCATATATATCAATGACCATTTGTTTCCAATAACGTAAACATAATAGAACCTCTTGATCCTTATGAATGATAATTAGAAACTCAAAATTAAAGAACAGTACTGGCATTTCTCAGCCAAAATATATACATATCATTGGGAATAAGGAAAGATCAATGTATTGTAAGCTTCCTCAGCACCCTGTCAAATGCCAATCAGCTTACAATGTTTCCATCCCGTGTAAATTCAATAAATTATAAAATTATATTTTTATCAGGACTACTCATGACATCCGTCCACATATAAAAAGGGGGGGGGGCATCCTCAGCCCGTCACATGTATTTAAACACCCTTGATAATTTACTTCACATCCTTGTAAATCATAACCAAGTTCCATTTTTCGTTTCAAATATTTCATTTAATAAAGACTTCAAAGTTCAATGAAATATAACAAAACAGTCAGTACATCTATGAGTATATAAAGTCCTAGCTTAACATCTCTGGCCTAATAAAACACAGTGGATTGCGGTGTCCGTGCGGTGGAGAAATTATACACTACTTAATTTGTATTGGTTTACATTATTTTCTTTTACCTAAGTCACTAGTAATTTACAGTCAGTGATGTTGATGACGTAATATGATCTGATCGTTACGATCGTCGTGATGAAACTGGCGTTCGCTGCTCATATATATAACCTTCCATAAATGGTCACGTGATCACAACAACCAATGAATAATTGTCCTTTCTGGAGCAACTCGGAACTACTTTACATACATTTTGTGTAATACAAAGAAAATAACATCGTTCAAAATGTCCTTTCTACATGTAAAGTGGGAGCTATAAATTCTATTCGATATACATTAGAAAACAAGTTCAACAAACAATCTGTAACAAAACGGACACACACAATCCATGGCGTAGTAATACCGAACAATAATGCAAACACATAAGTATTACGCTACACATTCAGTTCCAAAACATTTCGTCAAATACAGCATAATTAAATGACAATACTGCAATAAAATAACATTTAAGTATCAATTATGAATATTTGAGGACACGGACAGTGTTATTTCGATCTTATCAATTGTAAAACAACAATGTTTATGTCACATGACTAATTTCTTCGTAAGAAAGATGGCAGGCGCCCAATTTACAACACATGTGATAATGCTGAAATAAGTAAGTAAATTACAGTCGTAATGTGGTAGATAATGATGAAAAACTGACATATAACATCTCAGTATCACTGTCCCTTACTGTCTGTTCAACAAGACCTCCCTAGATCGTCTAGTAATACAAAAATAGCATTTGTTTACATATCAATGTCGAAGTGCAATTTGTATTGCATCAATAATTCAAGTAAACAATAAGATAATGAAATAACATGAACAATAAAACATTTCTAATAAACTTACAACTGTATGCTACTTTACTTCACAAAAAAAACACTCCACCATCAGTCTGTGATTAATATGCAAAATTCTAAAGTCCAACCCCCATGCATATTACAGTATTTTATTCAAAATTTCTTAAAAATAATATAGGTACTTTTTATTAACATTTTAACGAGGCCGAGTCTAATTCGAATGTGCATGACTTTGCGCAGCTTTTTAAATTTCATGCAGTTATTTGTGCGACAGTACAACTTTGCCAATTTTTTTTTATTTTAATTAAAAATTAACATTATCAATAACGCCTACTGGTCTGAAACTGCGAATTTACGTCAATAATTAAGAAAAACGCTGAAATGGTCTTACCGATGTCACCATTTTTGAATTTTGTAAGCAACGCATGACTCTGAAGAACGAGGCATGTTCAAGACGTCTATGGATATTATACTAAAAACTGATGACAGAACATCTAAGGAAGCATACTAGCAATTCAAACATTGTTTTTTTTAAAACTAAAATCGTATATGCCGATAATTCATCTGCAATGATATGTAGTTATATCGTAATATGGCAAATTTAGAGGTATTGTGCTTGAAAAAATAAACTTATTAGTTAAGTCCTAGATCAAAATAGATGGTGAATTTTTTTTTATATTTTTATAATTTGACGATGTTTTACAATAACTTTCATGTACTGAACGAAAAAGAAATCTCTAGGGCAGAAATACAAAAAAATATGCGGAAAATGTGATAAATTGGCGCTTTTCAAACAAATTCCCAAAGGTTCCAATAGTAAAATTTGACAACTTTTGAGATGGTCCTCTAAGAAATCGGGGGGATAACATTCGATTTTTTAATCTTAAAACAATAATTATAACAGTAAAAATTAATTGTCAAAAACTTATCAAAATCCCAAGGCAGAAATAATTAGGCTCGGCCTCTTTAAATCGGAAATGTATTGAAAATTTAGAAGAAAAAAAAAACATTGATTCGACAAAAGCTAAAAAGGAAGGTTAGTTTGTTGAATAAAACGAACCAGAAGCAAATATGTTATGTACCACTAAACTTGTTCAAAAGTACTTTAAAATTTATTTCTATGCTAAAACCAGTAACCTTGCCAATGTCCTTAAAGAAAGAATGATATTAATATGAATTAACTGTATTACTTGCCGACTTAATGACCTTATTTAGCCTAACCTTTGCAAAGCCTCATTTAAAATGGATTTTATAGATTTATTTTTTACCATTTGAAGATGTTCCTTTAAAGTTTTCTGACTTATATCCATTGCTTTTATGTATTCCTCATTTTTTAGTATATGTTGTACTAATCCAGAATTTGAATGATAAATAGCTATATCAAATATTGTGAATCCATCGCCCGTGGTCTCAGAGAGTTTCACTCCATATTTTTTCATAATATCAAGTATCTTTTCTTCACTACCATCCCCTTTCTCTTCTACTCCTATGTAGTGAGCTGCTGTCCACTTCTTCTTCGTGTTTGTAGTTTCATTTAGAAGTTGAGTGTGTTTTTGAGAAAATGTTTTAGCTAAGAATTCACATATTTCAAACTGTTTGTGAATGGATGCAATATGGAGCAATGTTTTTCCATCGTTTGTTCTAGTTGTTATATCCAGGTTTTGGTCTATCAGAAGCATAAAGAGATTTAAATCTCCACCTTTGACTGCAAACTGTAGAGCACTCCAACCAAAAATATCTTTCGAAAGCAAATCTCCTGGGCAGGTTTCAATTAAATGTTTGACAATGTCAGTTCTTTTGAATTCACAGGCAACATGCATAGGGATTCTTCCTAATTTTGAAGAAGTAGACAGCATTGTTTTTTTCTCTTCTTCTATCAATTTTAACACTATCAAATTTCCCGACATTGCAGCATAATGACAGACATTCCATTTACCTATTTCAGCTGTTAACAGTTCTTTTTCGTTTTTTATAACATGTTTGCAAAATTGATTTTGATGGGCAAGACATCCTATAGAAAGTATATCAAGCCCACTTTTTGTTTTTGATGACACATTTTTATAACCGCTTTTTATTGCTGCATTTAGAAGTTTCAAATTTCCTTTTATTGCAATCAAATGAATAGGTTCAAATGTTGGCATATATGTAACTCGTGAAACCTGAAAAACTCCTTTTTGCTCTTTGCAATCTAAGGTCTCTTTATCTGGTTTTGTATTACGTTTTCCAATTATATAAAAAGCCATTTCATCATTATTATATTGCAAAGCGTAGTCTAAGATTGTTCTGCCTTGACAACATTTTACCATGAAATCGTTTTCATCATAATTGCTTATTATGTACTCCAGTATGCAAATAGATCCGCCAATAGCTGCATAATGCAATAATGTACGCCCATTTTCGTCTCTTTGGTGTAAAATGTGTTTCCTGCTTAATTCCTTCACTCTTGTGTCAATGAGATAATTGAATCCCAATTGCTCACTATTTAGGCATTGTCTTTTAAGAAGTCGAAACAGTTCAGCATCCTCTACGTTTAATTCCGTTAAAATCATTTTGAAAATTTCATCTGATAAATAGAAAAAATACTATTACCATTTTATATCTTATCAATTTTATTTTTTTTCTAAACTAGTGATTTTTTAAAAAAAATACTTGCATTGGTCATTTTATAATTAGCAACTATTATTCGTATGTTGTATTTAATTCGGTTAGTGACAACTCATGCTGATTAAATTGTTTGAATGTATATATTGTTTAACGTCACTGTCAAGAATTTTTCATTATATGGAGACGCAACCAATTGCTGGCGCAGAGCTGAAAATTTTGTCTCAAAAATACAACTATGGAAAAGTGATGAGAAGCAAAGGGAGGTAAACACTGATGCATAGAAGTAGCAGCCATGTTGTTTGTTTAAATGAAGCAATATCGTGTTACTGTTTCAAATTGTAGATACATTTATTAAATCTAGAATTTTCAATGAATCGCGAGGACAAGAATGAAGGGATTGTGAATGATTAAGTTGGTTGTCAAAGGGCGTGTCCCATACCAAACCAGGTTTTACAGAAATAATTTGTGTTTCATTTTGGATATTAACTAATCAGAGGCTAGAATACAAACAAAATCAAAAATATTGTAATGTTTCTTTCCACAATAGGCTCATGGACCACCTCGCTCACCCGAGAATCTTTGAACATGCTGTTCTTTACCAGATTTTCCCTTGTAACACCTATTGTGATCCCAACCTTCCCCAGGGGTTATAATCTGGACAATCTAAAGATGCTTCCAAACAAGTTTCAGCTTTTCTGGCCCAGTGGTTCTTGAGAAGAAGATTTTTAAAAGTTTATTTTCCTAAATATGTTCAAGGTAAACATTTGATTCCTTATTGTAGCCCAGCCAAACGACCGGAGGTCATGAGTTGAACAATTCAAAATCTTAACTATGCCAGGATACTTCCACCTAAGTTTCAGCTTTCCTGGCCCAGTGGTTCTTCATCAGAAGATTTTCAAAGATTGTTCCTATATATTTTTAGTAAAATTTTGATTCCTTATTGTGGCCCCGCCCAACCCCCGGGGGTCATGATTTGAACAATTTGGAATCTACAATACCCTAGAATGTTTTCACATAAGTGAAAGCTTTTCTGGCCCAGTAGTTCTTCAGAAGAAGATTTTTTAAAAAGAATTTCCTATGTATTTCTATAAGTAAAACTCGCATTCCCTATTGTGGCCCCGCCCAACTCCCGGGGGTCATTATTTGAACAATTTAGAATTTACACTACCCCAGGATGGTTCCACCTAAGCTTTAGCTTCTCTGGCCCGGTAGTTCTTCAGAAGAAATTTTTGAAAAATTCCTATATATTTCTATGCAAAACTTGGGTTCTCCATTATGGCCCCACCGAGTTGCAACCCCTGGGGGTCATGATTTGAACAATTTAGAATCTATACTACCCAAGGGTGCTTCCAATAAAGTTTCAGCTATTCTGTTCCATTGATTCTTGAGAAGAAGATTTTTAAATGACCCCACTCTATTTTTGTCTTTTCTGGATTATCTCCCCTTGTCAGGGGACTAGGTCCTTCATTTGAACAATTTAAATTCCCCTTCCCTTCAACCCAAGAATGCTTTGTACCAAGTTTGGTTAATTGGCCCAGTGGTTCTCGATAAAGAGTAATGTGAAAGATTTACAGACGTACAGACGAACGGACAGACGGACGGACGGACGGACGACGGACAAAATGTGATCAGAAAAGCTCACTTAAGCCTTCGGCTTCAACAAGTTGAAAATTGAACCTGTTGAATATTGACCCCAACAACAGCTTGCATATAAACCAAATAAATATCGAATAAGAAAGATAAAATGTGGTCGAATAGGAATGACAAAATAAGCGAATAGGAATCACGTGTTTTCAAATATGAATGTCATTGACATCGAAAAGGAAACGCTTGTTTTCGAAAAGAATGATACATTATGATATAGGGATCATATTGTCATATTTCCTCAAATGGGAATATCAGTTTATTAAATACAAATTAGTATTCAATTTTAGCGATCTCACCACTCTCGCTAATAATGCCAAAATTAAATCCTCGCTACTAATTCTACTTATACGGTAATCTTACCAGGCTTGCTTTTTTCTTGACTTTCACTTTCTTTGGTAATAGATTCCGGGAATACTGAGAAAAGAAAAAAATTGAAAGAGCAATAACAGGAAAGCATTCAATACTAACAGACCCAACCATATAAGCACTGAAGTTCTAGTAGCCGTTCAGGGAATATTATTTGATTACGTTTTACTTTTTGAAAGTTTGTGACAGCTGTTGAACTGAAAAACCGAATGATAACACAACATCCTTATGTTTGTTTGAGGATAAAGTATCAAAGAAAACAAACCATATTTGTGGAAATATCTCTGACACAAAAGTCAGGGACCCGTTTAACAAAATTGTCTTTTGATTAGGACCTCTTGAGATCAAAATTTTCTGCACCATAGCTGTTTCACAAAACTCTCTTATCCTATGATAAGATCCATCTTAATTTTAAGATAGATAGACTAGACACCTTTCTTAAGGACATATATGCAACGTAGTTTTGTTTTTCTCTGAAGTTGAAGAGTTCCAATACCTAAAGAAACTGAATGCTACATTTTAATGTATATGTATGCTGTTATACACTTTTACAAGTTTGTATGACAAATTAAAACAGTGTAACCGGTGGCTTAAAACAGAATTATGTTTTTTAGCAGAGAACGATTTTCATAGATAAAGCAATCCTTTGGACTATATCACGCCAGTCGTAGGAATTCTAACCCCACGTTCACCCCTACCTAAATTATATTTATGCTGATGCAATAAAAAGTATTTTCTGACAGTATAACTATTATTATTTGAGAAACTATTATTTTAATGTTTTAAAGAAAATGTAAGGAAGACAACTAAACAGTGTACAAACATCTTTTTTAATCTAAAATTTCCTTTTGACATTGAAGCAAAAAATGTCTTTGAACTTAACTAAAGATTTCTTTTACATCAGATAGTTTTGTGAAACAGCAGTAACAAATATTATAATTATCATAAGTCTCTTATTATGATTTGAGATCTACATGTATCTGACGACTAATATTTTGCGAAACCCAGCCTAGGTGTATATCATTTGAGATGGAAATATTTTATAAAATACTCAAAACAGATTTAGAGTATCCATTTGAAATTAAAATATGTTGTCTTACCAAACATGTTTGTTTCTTGGCTTTTGCTTTCTTCGGTTATAAACTCTGGGAATACTGGGGAAAAATGAAAGAAGAATAAAAAACAAACATTCAGCGCCATTAGACCCAACTTTATAAGCACTAAAGCCGTTCTAGTAGCCGTGCTTGAACTGACTGTATTTGATTTCTTAATGAAATTATATGACGTCTGTTGAACTGTTATACAGTAGAACTCGGTTATGACGAAGTCACTGGGACCTATGAATTTACTTCGCTATATCCGTGATTCGCTTTATCCGTGTAAAGAATTCGTTGAATTTATATAGCTGGGGATTCAAAATAACTTCGCTATATCCGTGAATTCGCTATATCCGTGTTCGTACTAAACGAGTTTTACTGTACCGGTTAATGACTCATGGAAATTGAAATCCGCATGTTTGTTTGATAATGTGCTTGTAAACATACCCGTATAAAAGAAATCACGCCATTCGTGTAAATGCCTTTTCCATAAAAGCCGGTGTAAAGACGAATAATGACTCCATCGGATAATGACCGGGGGTCATTTTTCGACAGCGAAAAATGACCCCCGGTCAAAATTCAACGGCGAAAAATGACCCCCGGGCATTATTCGACGTAGAAAAATGACCCTTTTGCCCGTAGAAAAAGTGTCACCACCCTAAACATTTGCAGAGCCCCCGTGAAGAAAAATGACCCCCGTAGAAAAATGACTCCCTGTGGATTAACTTGATGTCTCTTAAATGCAATTTAAATATGATGGTACACAAAGTAGGGTCTTCTCACAAAAAATACAATTGCAAAATAGAAAAGCCCTAACACCAATTGTTCAAAATAAATGGCTAAGGATAAGTGTTTGAAAAGTAGGTCAAACTCAAAGGTCAAAGTTGATGGTTTCTTAAGAAAGGTTTAATGTAACAAGGATTACATTTGTAAAGTATGAGAGTGCTAGTATCTACAGTTAAAAAGTTATAGCCAAAGTAAATTGAAAGTGACCGTCTGTATGTCTGTCTGTCTATCTGGCGGTCTGTTTCTCCTCAAAATCTTTAACCTTGACCATAACTTTTCAATTATAGTAGTTATGCCTTTCATATTCAATATGTGTATATTCCTTGTGACAAGACCTTACTTTGGGTACCACCAAATTTGACCTTTTGACCTTTACCTTGGAGTTTTACAAAAAAAAAATGCCAAATTTTTGGTCTTCAATTAACTTTTCATATTATGATACAGTATAAAGAAGACGTTACAAAAATGAAAACGTTTGTTCTGATTTTCATATTAAATTCTCTGAAAAATATACTCAGAACTGGGTAAAAGGGTGGTGTAAAACAAGCATTAAGAAATGTAATGAATACTGTGTGTGCTAAATCAAAAGGTAATGTCTACATGTATAGTTTTTGCATTAGAATGTGTATTTTACACTAGCCCATAGCGCTTTACATATCATGTTTTTAGGTGTTATACCCACCCAACCCCCTTACTTATTTAGGAGGAAGTCGATTATCAACAAAAGTAACAAAAAACTACCCTACCTCCATTTTTTTTATAAGAAGGGACTAAAAATAAGCTTAAAATAATCTACTATTCTACATGTAGTAATTTTCAACTGTTACTTTGCCACAATACTTTCAAGTATACCCCCACCAACATTTAAAGTATGCTTTAACCATGGCGAAGTAATTATGATATGATAGAACTTGTGTGAAAGCTTAACTTCATTTATGTATTTATTGAAGGTATCACAACACGTGTATCTATCGTACACGTGTTTACCTAGTGTTGTTTAAAATAGATAATCGATCGGATTGGTTAATATATTTTTAGAATACCTGTCCTACAGGTATTCTAATCAGGTACGCACGCTTTATCTTGAGTTAAAGTTTAGCGCCATTCGAAGGCTCTCTCTCAAACAGTGCAGTTAGACTAAGTTTTTCTTCATGGATAAAGAGGAAGATATTCTCATGACTGACGACACAACGGGAGAGATTACTAAGTTACCAGATAACGCACAGTCCACGTCTACTTCATTTGCTTTGACAGACGCAGTCAAATTATTGTCTACAGCTATATCTACCCAATTTCAACAATTATCTGAAAAGTTTCAGGAAGACAGTAAATCCTCAGCTCAGGAACTTTCTAAGAAACTCAAGGATAACATAGCTGGGAAGTTAAAATACGAAGGAAACAAGGCTCAGTATTTGTTTTATGAAGAATTGTTAGAGGAACTTGATAAACTCAAAGATTTATCTACTCATAATTATAAATGACAAAGTTGTTAAACGAATCAATGAAAAACTTAAAACCGCAAAAGTATATCAGAATTGCAGACGGTTCCCCAGCAGGGTGGAAGACAGTACAAGAGTACCAATGTAATGATATTGCCGACGACTCGGATGACGAGAAAAAGATAAGGAGCGCGGAGAACAGGGCCCTCAGAAGCAACAGACAAATTAAAAAGCCTCGTTTTTAACCTTATGGCAAGCCCGTACCTTCTGCTGCTGCTGGTTCTGCTGCTCAGCTTTCCACACTCGCATTGCAACAGGCAAACACAGTACAACAACCCGGCACCAGCAAATTTATTCAGCAGCCCTTTCGCTTCAGTAGCAGACGGACACCACAGCCCAGCGACGTCTGCTACAAGTGCTTCCAGACTGGGCATTGGAAAACAGGATGTCCCCTCAATAGTCAATACACCAGCAGCGCAGGCTCCAATACTAAGTCAAATTGATGATAAGTAAATTCTATCTGTAGATATGTTTGATCAGATAACTGATAATGAGATAATGATTGAACATTGCAAGTTTTATCAATACAAGATTCAAATGAGTCTTATAAAGGGGTGAAAAATAGTTTGCACAATCATTATGATTTCTGGGAAAAGATAGGTGCATTTGATGATATTTTGAGAATTATAAAAACTGGATATAATATTCCTTTTGCAACTAATCCACCAAGAATTCATTTGAAGAATAACAAATCTGCTCTTCAGAATTTTTCCTTTGTTTCAGAAAGCATAGAAGATCTGATTCAAACAGGTTGTGTTAAACAGGTACCATTCAGACCATTTGTAGTGAGCCCATTGAGCGTCGCAGAAAACAGAGAAAAGAAGCGTTTGATTTTAGATCTAAGTGTTTTGAATTCATACTTGAAAAAAGAAAAAGTAAAGTTTGAAGATTATAAAGTGGCTTTGCAATATTTCGAGAAAAATTGCTTCTGTATTAAGTTTGACTTGAAATCAGGTTACCACCACATAGATATTTGTAAGAAATGCCAAACATTTTTGGGTTTTCAGTGGAAAGATAATTATTATTGTTTTACAGTTCTTCCGTTTGGTTTGTCTACAGCCCCATACATATTTACAAAATGCTTACGGGCTATGGTGAAGTATTGGCGTACTAACAATATAAAGATTGTTCTTTATTTAGATGGCGGTATAGCCATGTCGGAGTCATTCGAAGAGTGTCAGAGAATTTCAAGTTTTATCAAGGCATCCTTAAACGAGGCAGGTTTTTTAATCAATGTTGGAAAATCGATTTTCAGCCCAGTGCAAGATTTGGAATGGTTAGTTATCAGATGGAATTCAGTAGCTTTTGAAATTTCTATTCCAGAAAGAAGAATTCAAGACATCGAGACTAACATTGCTCAATTTCTTTCAGATTTACCCAAGGTTTCGGCTAGGCATTGGCCAGAGTTGCGGGGAAAATAATGTCATTACATTCAGTTATGGGTAACGATTGTAGGTTAAATGACAAGATATTGCTACATGGAAATTGTTTTCAAAACATCATGGGACGGTACACTTCATTTTAAGTTTGCTATTAACACGATGAAAGAATAAAAATTTTGGTTACAAAATATCCGAAATTATAATGAAAGAAAACTTAAGACTACACAACGAGAAAGTACATTGGTGTATTCAGATAATAGCGCAGTAGGCGCTGGGGCATATACAGTGGGCTTAGATGAACAGTTTTTCCACCAGGTGTGGAATGATCTTGAAATGAATAATAGTTCAACATGGAGAGAGATGAAGGCAATAGAATTAGCTTTGATTTCATTTGATGAAATGTTGTTTAAAAAATGTGTCAAATGGTTTACAGATAACCAGATCTGTGTCCATATTTTACAGTCAGGAAGTTTGAAGACAGAATTGCAAGAAATAGCTTTTAACATATTTTCATTTTGCAGGAAGCATAGCATTTCTATCGATATCTAGTGGATCCCTAGAGACAAAAATCAAAAAGCCGATTACTTAAGTAAACTTGTCGACTATGAAGATTGGGGTGTGTCTCATGATTTTTTTGAATTTATTGATTCTCTATATGGTCCACATACTATTGATAGATTTGCTAGTGCAAAGAACAATAAATTGTTTAGATTTAATTCACTTTTCTGGAACCCAGGGACAGAAGCTGTCGATTCTTTTACGCAAAACTGGGCGTTAGAAAATAATTGGCTGGTTCCGCCTATTTCCTTAGTTATAAAAACTATAAAGTATCTCGTCAGTAGCAAAGCTGTAGGGACATTAATTGTACCTAAGTGGAAATCAGCTTCCTTTTGGCCTTCAACAAAGTTTCAACAAAGTTGATACTTATGAATATGTTGCAGATATATTAGAGTTCAAAGATGTGTCTGGAATATATGTACAAGGTCAGAACAAAAACACGGTTTTTGGTTCGAACAAGTTTTTATCTCCAGTATTAGTAATTAGACTGGATGCTAGTATGTTGTAATGTATATAATTTGTAAATACATGTTATTATGCTGTTTGATGGTAGAAGTATATTGTTGTGATATGTGCATTGCAGTTGATGATGGCCCTGGTGCACATATAGTGAACCTGGTACAGAGGTATTGCAGATGTTTAAAAAAAGGCCCTGGTACAAATTGTACTGCAGATGATGGGATAAGTTGTATGAAAATTGAGGTACTGGTACTATATTGTACTGCAGATGTTGAAATAACGTTTTTATGAGTTCCTTATAGACAAACAGAAGTCATACAAGTCGTGTATTGCAGAGATTTGGCCCTGGTACACGAAATATTGATTTAATTGTATTGTTGAAATATTTTAATTTGTTATCTATTTTGTACGTTTTGCAGAAATATTTAAGGTTGGTAGGTGGACATCTTTGTTCAACAGTGCTCAGGATCCATCACTCTTGGAACTCGCCGAGTCCTTACCCAACTACTACCTAAAATCAAAAGCTGAAAATACAACAAAGAAATATAGGTATGCCTTCAACAATTTTTCCAAGTAGTGCAAGACATTTACACCGATTGTTAATTCTTTACCAGCTACTGATGTTCATGTAGCAATATTTTTAACATATCTTGCAAAAACTTTTAAGTCCTCTTCAAAGATAGAGGAGGCTACTCATGCTATTACATGGGCCCATCATTTTTCGGGATTATCCAATCCTTGTGACTCTTACTTAGTTAAGTTTGTAAAAGAAGCTTGTATAAGAGAACACAGTCAACCTGTAAAAAAAAGAACCGGTTTCTGCAGATATTTTGTCAGCTGTTGTTGAAAAATTTGGGAGAAATGATGCATCATTATATGAACTGCGCACTTGTTGTATTTTTCTTTTAGGATATGCGGGTTTTTTACGTTTTTCTGAAATTGTTAATATTAGAAGGACACATCTTACCTTTTATCAATTTCACCTAAATTTGTTCATTGCAAAGAGTAAAACAGATGTGTATAAGCAAGGTACTTCTCTGTATATATCACGCACGAACTCTAATACCTGTCCAGTTAAAATGTTACTCAGGTATCTTCTTTTATCAGGTATATCAGAGACGTCAGAGGAGTTTATTTTTAGACAAGTTACTTATTGTAAAACAAATAACTCCTACAAGTTAAGGAAAAGTAATCAGCCTTTGTCATACACCAGAGTTAGAGAGTTAGTTTTATACACATCAGACAGTTTAGGTCTAGATTCTAAAAGATACGGAGTACACAGTTTGAGGTCGGGTGGTGCTACTGCTGCAGCTGCAACAGGGGTCAGTGATCGTCTTTTTAAGAAACATGGGATGTGGAAATCGGATAATGCAAAGGACGGTTATGTACACGAAAATTTACAATCAAAACTTTCTGTTACAAAAAACTTGGGTTTATAATTTTCTTTTCTCTTTCTTTATTGTCGAAACTGCACTTACGAGAGCGCTTCTGTATCGAAATACGTGATGTTATTTATTTTATAAATTATTTATGTTCGTTTGAGTGGAAACGAATAAGAACATAAATGTATTTATTGAAGGTATCACAACACGTGTATCTATCGTACACGTGTTTACCTAGTGTTGTTTAAAATAGATAATCGATCGGATTGGTTAATATATTTTTAGAATACCTGACCTACAGGTGTTCTAATCAAGCACGCACGCTTTACCTTGAGTTAAAGTTTAGCGCCATTCGAAGGCTCTCTCTCAAACAGTGCAGTTAGACATTCACCCGCCCACCCGCCCTCACAAATATTTTGGTTTTTTATTAATTATACGTTTTTGTTTTGTAAATTTAAGAGTTGCAGAGGAGTAAAGTTGTGTTTGTACATTATGTGTACTAGTAATTAAACTGCACTTACGAGAGCGCTTCTGTATCTAAATACGCGTTGTTATTTATTTTATAAATTATTTATGTTCGTTTGAGTGGAAACGAATAAGAACATAACAATATTTTATCTAGAGCCTCTTTCAGTATTATTGAAAGGTATAGAGTTTTATTTATACTTTTGCTTTTCATTTATTTTTATTTTTTGGTTTGATTTAATTTGGGGGGGGGATAAAAAGTTCCTCCTTTTTCATTGTCAAAGAGGATTTGCCAAACGTATACAAACTAAAACTTGAAATGAAGGAAACATTAATTTTTCTATCAAAGAGTATTGGAACCTGATTGTTGCATGGTTTGATTTCTAAAAACAAGTGGAATATTATTCTTTAAGCAAAACACTATAAGGAGGAAATTAAAAAGAACTTTTATTACTTGACAATTAAAGAATCTCTTTTCACTTTAAAGGGGGTCATATTTCAATGGGGGTCAATTTTTTATAGGACTAACATATAAAATAATGACCCCTATGACACTTTTTCTACAAAAAATGATTTTTTTCTACGGGTAGGGGGTCATTTTTTTTCATTAAAAAATGACCCCCGGTCATTATTTGATGGGGGTCATTGTTCGTCTTTACACCGGGTTTTTATGGAATACTCAAAACAGATTTAGAGTATCCATTTGAATTACAAGTTGGTGATTGACAAGATGTGCTTGTTTCTTGGCTTTCGCTTTCTTTGTAAGGCCTTATAGATTAGGGAAATTCCGAGAAAAAAGAAAAAGAACAATAACAGGAAAACATTCACTACCATTAGTCCCAACCATATAAACACTTAAACAGTTCAAATAGCCGTTCTTGGACTGTAAATTAATTGATTGATTATTAATATTGAAACTTTGTGACTGCCGTGACTTTGTATTCATATGTATCGGGTTAACTTTATCAATTAACAGTTTATTCGAAATAAAAGACATTAGAGAGTCTGTCATATATGTGTTTCATATTTGAATGTTTTACCGACAGACGACAAGGGTTAATTGACAACGAAATTTAATGACAAACGAAATAACTTAAGATTTTCTATCATCGAACAGGATGTTGTGTTTACGTCTATAACTATATTATTTACTGCGTCTCTTGTCCTAAAATGCTTCGAGAACGATCAGTATTTACAACTGAGATCCTCTATTGGCAGTTGATATTTTTGGGATCTCAAAATTGTTTTATTGTCAGAATTTCGTAAAATTTATAGTCGTTATTATAAAATTGTTAGTAATTATAGCCTATACATAAAATTAAAAGAAACCCTTTAAGGACCCTTGATTTTTAAATAAATTTGATTCTAAAATACGTGTATTTTATCTATTTGATCAATAACCTCGGCTTACGCCGGATGTTAGCGGTCAACTGAAGATGTTTACTCCTTTTACGCGACCGATCCCACCTCCTGAATTTCCGATGATCTATGTTTATTCCTTTTTGAATGACGTGTACTGATTTTCGATTTTTGTAAAGATAAACTTTTTGTTTTAACTAATGGCATTTTAACATTTTCATGAGTTTAATTAGATATTAATAGTAAATCATTTAAATTGAACGTATCTTTTTTTTAAGAATTTTATGGGCCTTTTTTACTTACCCTCTGGTCTTTCAGACACATCGTCATTGATGGGACTTTCAATTTCTTCAATATTGTTTTCTACAAGCATAGAAAGTAGAGAAAGAATAGTTTTTAAAGTACTTTTATGCAAATTATTTGCTGTACAGAATTTTTTTAAACTCATATGCATATGCTTTATTGGCTAAAAGTGGCTATAATTTTACTTGTTTTGATTTTGTCTGACAAATTATGCTCATATAGCATGTAAAAATTTGGTAAAACATTATTTAAACTTCATTTAGTAACATAAATACTGCAACTGGACCCGTATTTTCAATTCCTAAAATCTATTTATTCACCAGCTGTTTGTTGTCACCACTTTTTTTTTATATAATTATTCAGAAATGATTATTAACTAACATTTCAAAGAACAAGGTATGGTTTCTATACAGATTTTGCCCTGTGATTTTCTAAAAAATGAAACTGGTGTAAAAGATAAAAAATTAATGCTTTCTGAATCATTGAAATTCCATGCAGAAAAATCATACAAATAATTTTTCTCCAAGGTGTTTTTAAATGGTAATTGTGACGTCATAAACATGGGCATTTTCCCGTATTTTCTTCAAAAGTTGCAGAAAATATTGTCCACAGGCATCGCCCACAAAGATATTTTGAGATATATGATTTTATGTTGTTTTTGCACAGCATATCAAAAATCAAAGTGGGCGATGGCTGTGTACACTACTTTCTAAAGGAAAATTAACCTTGAAATTGGCTAATTTGAGGCTTTTCCTGTTAAATATACAAAAATGCATCACTTTAATGACATCAAATTGGCAGAAATGGCAGTGCCATATTCTTTCTACTTTATCACAGTCATATACGTAATTGATATTTAAGTCAGTTTCAAAACGTTTTGATAACATAACATTTTTAGGGCACAATTAAGCTAAAACCAAACCTTCTTCTCACTAAGTGACATGAAATGAAATAGGAAAATAATGTATAGTGTATTACCATTATAAAATACTAGTAATTTTAAAGAAAAAGGGCAAAGGTCAGGTAATGTGGCCAAGAAATTATTTTTCTTCAGAATTAAGAGTATTGACACAAGAACGAGGTCTTGGATTATACGATTTACTGTTTGCAATTTAAGCACGTACATTTTGCAATAATGCTTTTCACCGTAAATTTGCCTTTAATGAATTTCTAATTTTGTTTTCTCATAAATAAACATAAAGTATCAGAATGGGACTTTTTCCATGAATTTCATGTTTCATAATGTTTGTAAAGATCCTATTCAAATATGACAGACATATAAATTTACCTATTAGGCCAATCGTAGCTGTATCTTGCTCCTGAACAGGTCGTTCTGTAAAAGAGTAGCATTTTTCCTAATTAGTTTTTTAGTTAATTGGTACTTTACGCATTATTCATTCTTTGCAACAAAGCTACAAATCTCGGTAAAAAGTAAGGCGATAAGTCAAACTTACTCTTTTTATAAATCTTCAGACACTTGATGAATAGAGGAACCAAAATCCTCACCAAAACAAAAACAGACAATAAGGCAATTGTAACAACTAAAGCTGTAAAGGTGTTTCCTCCTTTGATTGACTGCTTTACTGGACATGTACAGTTTGCTTTCTCACATCTTAAAATACAGCAAAAACAAAAAGTTATACCATTTTGAGAGTGGTGGACTGGATTGGTGGAGAGTTAAAAGTGATCCCGTCTTGCTATTATGTTTCTTTCAAAATGTTAGATGTAGGCCTAGCAGTCATGTTTATTGTTACATGTGGTAAAATCGAGTAACCATACATTTATTAAATATTGAAATTTTAATTAATCCCAGGTCTGAAATGAGGGGATTGCATGGATAAAGGTTATTCAGCTGGTTGTCAGGGGTGTATCCCAAAACCAAACAAGGTCATACATATATAATTTGTGTTCCTTTTTGGATATTAACCATTCAGAGACTAGAATACAAACAAAATCGAATTTAATATTAGTCCATAAAATAAGCATTTCACAGTCTGAAACGTGTTTCATATTTGGGTATTTTACGAGAAAAAGACGTTCTCTGGTAACTCACAACAAAGCTTTGGGAAAAACTGGTGACTTTAACTTCTTAACTATCAATTTTGTTTACTTAATAAATAGAAAATTACTTTTATCATCTGCAAATGGCGGTATTGTCTTTCAGTTGATTCATTTGATTTGACAAGCAAAATCTAGTACAAAGAGTTTCTAAAACGAGGCAAGCTATTCCCAAACATGTTGATAAAACAAGGATATCAACAGTCTCCTCATATTGCACATGTTATTGTCAATACAATGATCTTGTCTTGTATACGTATATACAGTGTATCATTTAGTCAATTGCTAGCTGAAGTTTTACTTAAAGTTGTGAGGCCAATATTTAGAACCTTAACCATGTGAGTTTTTTCGCGTCCATTTTTTTATCAACACAAGGAACACACGGCGTGCGTGACTGGTAATTCTCATTCCTCTATGGTACCTGATCCCATCTTTGATGTTTTCCTGGTCTCTATTTGCACTGCTTTTAATTTGTAATGTTTAGAAGGACTTTTGAGGTCAAATACTGTTCATTTTTTTCATATTTCATGGACATTTCTGATACTCACGGCTTGAAGTATTGTGTTTTTAAGCAACTAAGATCTGCTGCAAAACAACTATCAGCAACCCTCAGACATGCGGGATCTGTAGGGAAATATTGATTAGATACGTCAGCTATACCATAAATTATCTTAAATATATATTTCCATTCAAAAGTTCTTTGTACTTTGACCACTTACATTGATAAATTTCATTGCTGAAATAATCCTTATCTGGACAACCGTAACTGAAATGACCACATTTGACGTGGTTAAGAATTCCAGTATAGGCGAGTTCCAAACAATTCCCTAAAGATGATAAAAATTTACACATCATTTGCATTGTTTTAAAGCGCGGTTTTGTCATAAAAATTGCACTGAATCAAAATTTAAAGATCAGTTATAACCTTTTTGGAAAGGAATACGTCTTCCTAGTGGATAACAAAACTCTATAAGAGACGAGAAATTCTTATCAGGTACACAATGGTACCCATGTGTGTCGTTGCAATGCATTCTCAGAGATGCATTAGACCATGCCTTGTCGTTCATTGGACATATGTTTGTTGAGTGAACGGGAAAATTGTATCCCAAAGAATTTATCATCTAAATGATAAAAACATAAAATAGTAACTTTATTGTATTGTTAGAAAACAAACATTCATACACATTTACACTTAACTAAACAAAAGCATTTCAATGTAATTTTTATATTTTTCAAAAAATACGGATCAAAATTTCACGAAATCTATTTAGTATAATATAAGCTTTACTTATATAGATAGTAATTGTATATACCTTTGCGTTGACTAAATGTAGAACAACATACACCAGGCCTTGTAAGAGAGTCATATTTACACTGCCTCAAAAAATCTGCAACATGATATTCCTGCTATTGTTCATTTGTTATACATGAATTTCCAAACGTGCATTGCTTTAAGACAAAAAACAAACAAATTGTTTTAACAAAACATCTAAAAACAAAGAACCCTCGCAAAGTTTAAATGTTTTAATTAAATATAGGGTCTAAAATAGATTTCTAAATTAACACATACATGTTATCTTTTTTTCAAATTTAATTGACCTCCTGTTTATCACAAACAAAGCTAATCAGTCAAGAAGATGCTGAAAAACAGTTCACTACCCTCTCTCGCTGCAAAAATAAAAAACAATAATTTTAGTTCAATTTTGTCAATGATTTCTCTGTTCTCTGAAGAATTCTATTAAATCCAAAGGAGAAAAATAAACGCTTGGACATTTGTTCCCTTTCTTTTCATAAGATAGGCTGTCAAAACATACTCCGGAAAGTACTTAGTACTAGTTAACTAAATTACACTCCTTCTACCAACCCCCACCACTACAAATATATAATGAAAAC
The DNA here is from genome assembly GCF_032062105.1 of Saccostrea cuccullata. Lineage (NCBI taxonomy): Eukaryota > Metazoa > Mollusca > Bivalvia > Ostreida > Ostreidae > Saccostrea > Saccostrea cuccullata. The sequence goes on from NW_026929916.1 coordinate 72,358, forward strand.
CTTTCAAATACCTTCAGTTGAATGAATTGTTTCAATTGCCTTTCATTAAGGAAATAAATTAACAAGTGTATACATGCCCGGTCCATGTATTTATAGAGGGCAGTATTGATTACAAAATACATGACTGTAAGAGTAAAATCAATTATTTGAAGGTGACGTTTAAAAAAGATCAAAACGATACTAGGCATGGATGGAACAGAATTAGTTGACAACATACTACATTCATACTAAAACTTTAACAAGTACTTACATTCACCAAATTTAATGTGAATTTTCTCTTCTATATATCGATCGCTTGCACTATACGTTTATTTAGATTATTTAGATTACCTTTAAATCATGTCTAAACTTATCTAACATTGCTATTTTAATATCTGTTATGTGCAAGTAAGTTTGGGGTGGATTACAGGTAACGATATGCTAGATATATATATCATAAATAATACATTATGTACGTAAACTATATGTTTTTCTTAAATTACAAAAATAATGCAAAAATGCAAAAACATCAAAGAGATTGCTATTCAAAATTATGACATTTAATTACAAATAAAAAATTTCATATATGAAATCATTCGATAGAGATTACTGAAAGTCTAAAATTCAATCCTCTATCAATGATTGACGTTGTATTAAAATAAACAATTCCAAAAACTTTAAAAAATATATATTTCCCTTACGCTTATAAGCTTATTGCTTCTGCACTTAACAAGACCCCCCTTTTTCAGCAGCTGTTGCAGAAATAAAAAAAAAAACAATGTATTTTTTCTGCATTACCTGCTACATTCATTTTCGTACTAACAACCAAAGAAATACATTTCATTATTTATATTTATATCCGTATAAATAATTATCTAAAGTAATATCAAAAGGATTGATTATTGTATTATTGACATGTACGTCAGTGTATGTTTCATAGATGGAACAGCCACTGATCAAGAAATCTGTACAGGTGATATGACTAGTGCTGTTCATGAACTTACTGAATGATGGCAATAGTTTTCTTAAGAAATAAAGGAGAAATTATTCACTTAATCCATATTATAGTTATCTGAATCTTCTTATGCACAGGATTTGCGAACGACTCATTTTTCAGTCAGTGTATCATTTATTTTTCAAAAACATAGAAGTGATATTTTTAGAGCATTTTTTTCATAGGTCCTGCTATATATGCATCTGTTAAATTAGTATTAGATAAAAATCCAGTTTATTTGTAAAGGTTTAACATTTCTGAAATAATTACTATTAATTAGTGCGTTTCTGATTGGCTGGCATGTTTTGTTTATCGCCTACCACTTTTACCTTGCAAAAAAGCAGACTCCATGCTTCAGACGGATCTATAATTTAAAATAGGAGGTAATTCCCTTATGAGTATGAGGGAAAACGATACATTTCCCTCATACTCAGTATACGAAATCGTACTTAATTCTCTCGATCTTCCTTACAATGTCCATACGCCTTACCTTCATATAATGATTTTATCCACCTCTTAGTTTAAAATACACAATTTTGTTCTCAATATTGATTTTTGTCCCAGATCTAATTGATTTGAAAGAGCAGTGACTATTTCAGCTTGGCATCCTCAGTGCATTTAATATTTAAAAGGCTTGTTGTTTGCCCAAATTTTTGTTCTTCACCTTTTGCAGATATAATGACTGTTATTGTGTGTAAACCTGTCCATCTATATACGAGGGACGTTCAAAAAATAATGTCATCGGGGCTCGGAAAGAAGCAAAAGACGCTTTTGAATGATCAAGTCTTCATGATTTTACTTATTAATCTCTTTTGATTAAAATAGATGTCCGTTAAAGTTTTTATTTAATTTCTGATTGTATTTAGAACACATTTTTGGGTATGACCCTTAGTAAAATTCAATCCTCTATCTATGATTGACGTTGTATTAAAATGAACAACTCCAAAAACTTTAAAAAATATATATTTCCTCTACGCTTATTAGCTTATTGCTTCTGCACTTTACCAAACCCCCCTTTTCCGGCAGCTGTTGCAGAAATAAAAAAAACAATGTATTTTTTCTGCATTACCTTCTACGTTCATTTCCGTACTAACAACCAAAGAAATACATTTCATTATTTATATTTATATCCGTATAAATAATTATTTAAAGTAATATCAAAAGGATTGATTATTGTATTATTGATATGTAGGTAAGTGTATGTTTCATAGATGGAACAGCCACTGATCAAGAAATCTGTACAGGTGATATGACTAGTGCTGTTCATGAACTTACTGAATAATGGCAATAGTTTTCTTAAGAAATAAAGGAGAAATTATTCACTTAATCCATATTATAGTTATCTGAATCTTCTTATGCACAGGATTTGCGAACGACTCATTTTTCAGTCAGTGTATCATTTATTTTTCAAAAACATAGAAGTGATATTTTTAGAGCATTTTTTTCATAGGTCCTGCTATATATGCATCTGTTAAATCAGTATTAGATAAAAATCCAGTTTATTTGTAAAGGTTTAACATTTCTGAAATAATTACTATTAATTAGTGCGTTTCTGATTGACTGGCATGTTTTGTTTATCGCCTACCACTTTTACCTTGCAAAAAAGCAGACTCCATGCTTCAGACGGATCTATAATTTAAAATAGGAGGTAATTCCCTTATGAGTATGAGAGAAAACGATACATTTCCCTCATACTCAGTATACGAAATCGTACTTAATTCTCTCGATCTTCCTTACAATGTCCATACGCCTTACCTTCATATAATGATTTTATTCACCTCTTAGTTTATGATACACAATTTTGTTCTCAATATTGATTTTTGTCCCAGATCTAATTGATTTGAAAGAGCAGTGACTATTTCAGCTTGGCATCCTCAGTGGATTTAATATTTAAACAGGTCGAGACCACTACCTTATATGGAAGGGAATTTTCAACACGTGACGATGTCTTCGTCACGCCCGTTCTCCAATCAAGTGAAAGATTCCCAAAGCATAACAGTCTACCACGTGTTTACGATTCAATGGCTACACATGGTTTTTCGCAGGTTTACTGCACAAAATTTAACTCGTCACCGGAAAAATTATAAAGCTTCTTTATAACTTTATTAGACCGAAATTGAAAGATTATATTCTGAAGACACTGCTCCATGCTCACATTTAATATTGGAGTTGTTTTAGTTGATTAACAGTTGCTTCGAATATCGTTCAAACGCTTTGACTTTTGCATATACATAAAATACTTTCTGATAATATTGAGGGGTTAAATAATAATTGCACACTTTTTCCTGCTGTCTAAAAACAAGGACCTATAGACTACCTGCGAAAGCTATGTACACATATACATGTATCACGTGAAAAAAAAAACTCAATGATTTATCGACACGATAGCACTTATACGTCTCTTGGTACAATGGTATACTAGGCTGATGTATTATGAGTTGATATAAGGCTTCATAAAGCAAAATTTGTAAATGTGAGCATAAAAATGAAAGATTAAACATCATTTTAAATATTTCTTTCAAAAATTTTAAAAAAGAATTGAAAATAAGTTTCCAAGGGACAATTCAAGTTGCCTTTAATTTTCAACACAGCTAGGTACTTGTAGTAGCCCACAATGCATTGCGGCTCATTCATCAGTAGGTAAAGTAAACATATTAGCTAATTTACATGCAAATTTATTCTGACGTCAGAAAATCTAGTGGTCTCGACCTGTTAAAAGGCTTGCTGTTTGCCCAAATTTTTGTTCTTCGCCTTTTGCAGGTATAATGACTGTTATTGTTTGTAAACCTGTCCATCCATGTACGAGGGAAGTTCAAAAAGTAATGTCATCGGGGCTTGGAAAGAAGCAAAAGACGCTTTTGAATGATCAAGTCTTCATGATTTTACTTACGAGGGCCGTTCAAAAATTACGCAGACTTGTTGCACAGAAGAAATATTTGACGACTTAATCGGGCAAAATTTCACAAATAATATAAAAGAATCTTTACTCATATGGTCTTCAAAATTTCATATCAAAATGTTGTAAGTTGGTATTAATTTTGAGTGATTTTTCAGGACATACCATTAAGTCACGGCACAGCAAAATCTTCGACGTCACAAGCATTATAAAAATATGTGATTGAGCTTTCATTTTCTCAAAATTTTCCTTTGAGTACCTGTATAGTTTGAGTTACCTTATCTACTCAACATCAAAACACATTTTCTTGTCAAGCTTAAAATCTATTTAACAAATAAAGAATATTCCTTTTTTTGTTTTAAAACCTAAAACTACTTATGAGATATAGTGTGATATTGGTGACTCTCAATCACGTTCTTTACAGTCCGAATAAAGTTAACTTTTCGTCTATAATCTTCTTCCCGTCCTCCCGTATAGCCTTAAGCTTTTTACAGAGGTCTGTCTAAAATTTCAATTTGCTTAATGTGGGCGAATGTCACGAGTAGCCTATTTTACTACATGTTTTATTATGCATATTTTGGATCTATGTTGCCGATATCTCGAGCATTACACATATTTTAACAAAAGTGTTGTGCGCCGTCAATTCAGGAGACGCCATTTTCACAGTCGTTTTCATGGGAATTGCATCAGAGAAAAAACACTATATAATTTCTGTTAGTACTTCAAATATTACGTCCGAAATCTAAATACATAATAATAATAGAACAATTTAAAGGTACATTTGAGAAATATCGCGAATTTTAGAAAATCAATGAGTACAATTTTTGAATCCGCATGCTTTTGCTTCAATTTTTTTGTCGTGCACCGACTACCTCTCCATCAACGATATCAACATACCGATAATTTTAGTAGATTTTTTTTAAAATACAGAGATTTTGCCCAAAATTTATTGGAATCTTTAAGATACATATTTCTGTGAAATTTTTTTAACAATATGACGTCTGTAAGAGTAAATAATAGCACAGTCCGCGTAATTTTTGAACGGCCATCGTATTAATCTCTTTTGATTAAAATGGATGTCAGTTAAAGTTTTTATTTAATTTCTGATTGTATATAGAACACATTTTTGGGTATGACCCTTAGTATACTGAAAAATAGTAGATCCAATGATTTCCTGGACTTGTTTTTTTTCTTTCTGAAAGTAGGTTTTTCAAATTTGGAAATAGAAACAAGTCAAATGGTAAAAGATCTAGCGAATATTGTTAATGTGAAAAAATATTAACTTTCTTTTTATGCCGAAAACTCCTTTACTCTTCAGGGGTGCAGGGTTTTGACGCTGTCATAAAGAAATTTAATTTAGTAGATTCCTGATTCTAGGTCCTCCTTCTAATTATTCTTTCGATTTTTTTGCAAAAAGATTGCTTTCTAGACTCCTCCAAAAATTAAACTGTCTCCCCGAATACGAAATTGAACAACAGTTCCACTAATATTTAAGAAAATTGCATATAGATGTGTCTTTGTGTTCTTGCATACCTTTGCCCTTGTCGGACCATTGCTGTTTTTATCAAGTACATCTTATGGTTAATTTTGTATTGAGTGTTTTAAAATATATAATTTTTTTATCATTGAAATCCACTTGCTTAATTGTCTATAAAACAGACATCGGTTGATGTAAATGTCACAAATTTCAGTGAAAATTTCTTTGGGATTTTAACACGTTTTACAGCAGCTTTAATGAAGCTTTTATTTTCACTCTAGTATACTGAATCTTTATTCATTTATAATGTAGTGTCTCGAATAGCCCTTGTTTCCCAGCTTCTCACAATGAAACTATGTGATGAAATGTGGTCACATTAACTGTTATCAATTCATTAAATATTCAATAATGAGAGAAAATCTAGCTTAATGTCATATGATTTCTATCTTGTATGTCATCTAACTAATGACATTATTTATTGAACGTCCCTCGTATGTCTTTTACACATAGACAATATATTCGTTATCCATATCTTCTCTTACACCACTGAATGCAATACGTGGAAACTTTCACATACAAAAAAATGTATTTCATATTTAAAGTTTTATCTGACAGATCCAGAGTTTTCCACAGCAAGTATAGAACGTATAGAAAGTATAGTTCTTTCTGTAAAATAGGAGTTCCCTTAACTTATTTGCAATTCTTCCTTCACCACGAAAGAAAATTTGATGATGACATCAGCATAGGAACCAGAGGGCACACCCCCTTCCGATGATTTTTCTGATATATATAATATACCCCCCCCCCCTAAAAAAAACCGTATATACTACAGAAAACATGCAGGGATACTATGGAAATTATTGCTACTACACATGTGACTCCTAGATTAAAATGTCTGATGACCCTTTTTTGATTGTCAAGGATGTTTTGGTAGTTTTTAGTGCTAGAACTTGCCTCCACACTGAAATGGTTTCTTATAGATGATGTACAGGGAGAGTATTACAATGTCTCAATGAGGACCTCAGTTAACGATCTGATTAAATGACATTTGAGCATTACCACAGCAGAACAGGGACTTTGCTAATATACCAGTGAAAGTTGGCATAATATTTTGTGAAGTCAATGATTTGGTTTTACTGTATAACGTAGTATACGATATAACTGATAATGCCAATAATAAAAGTTTCGAAACAGTGTTTTACCCAAGATTTAATTTCCTGAACTTTCATGTTTTTTTCCTTATGTTATAAATTTAAATTTAACACAACATAATTATACAAGAAACGTACTCCAGCATCATTTCTGGTTGATACAAGAGGTCTACAGGTCCACTGTTATCTCTATATATTTTGTATACCTTCTACTTAATTTTCATGTTTTTTTTTCCGTTTAAATCAAAGTTTCCCTTCTAGAACCTATAATTTAATTAACTATAATATGATTGGCCCCATGACAAAAGGTCCTTATGGCATTTTTTTCACATTTTCAGATTATTGTTGATTTAAGTAGATACAAGTCAGATGATTAATAATATGAAGTTTCATTGTGATCTGTCAACCATAAATACTTTTATTTTTCATTTAAAGTAATGAGTTTTTGCTAATGACGTTGATCTTCAGCAACGTAATGCTTCAACGTCATGAACGTCATTATGAATCTTTGCAAATAACTCTGTTTATCTAATATTTCATAAAAACTAATTCTTCTTTGATACTACATGTATTTTTTTAAATTATCATCTTTATTTCTTCATTTAAAATATTAATCTAATTTAGTAAAGAATACTTAATATATGTACTACGTCATTTCATGTTACTCATCATCAAAGTAATAAGGGAACTCAACGTTTCTGGGTGGGTAGTAAATTTTATCTTTAAACTATTGCTATGCATACCATTGAAAAATTCATTAGAAATAATATAACAGTGAATTTGTGATAATTTACAAATATATCTTTATAAAGAAAATTTTATCACTATGGGCATCTTAACTTATTGAAAATATAACTGTATTAAAACAACAAAACTTAATTTATAACCTAAAACCAATAACAATACATTCATTGTGTGGTTGTGTCCGGGATATATCTACTCCTCCGCGGGAGTGGGACACAACTCCTCCTGGTGGGCTGGTCGGACGTATGGACGCACAGTCCTATATAGGTACTGCTGTCTTTCCTTGGAAAGACCAGGAGGGACAATCACTTCTGGAAGTGTCGTGGCATCGAATTCTGGTGCTCCTCTCTTTCTTATGGACACTAACTTTTCCTCGCTGTCGACGCGCTCTCTAACGGACACACTCCAGGGATTCTCTGCGCTGAATCTGAAGTGGTGGTACTGCCTAATGCCTCTTAATGCAGTGAAGTGGGAGGATAAAAACACTTTCCAACTTCTCCACTGCCAAGTACCGGTCTGGAATAACACTGCTTCGTTTGATACGGCAGACTTATTAATTAACGTTTGGAACTGGCCCAAAGAATCGACATCTGAACGCCGGTACAACTTCCGAATGTGGGCAAAGCCACTATCTACAAGACACCTAAAAAAATTAAAGTATATAACATGTAATAATTTTTTTTTTACTTTAAAGATGACAATAGCTTTAACAACTGAGAAATATTGTATACCTTGTGTGTCCAGGAATTTGCATCGAGTATTCGATTTCTTCGTGTCGACCGGTCATCACACGCCAACACAAGTATGCCAAGACGTATTGGTTTTTATTCTGTCCTATTGTGCAAAAAATCAAGATTTTTTTTAACACATACACAAGGCATGTACAACTAAATCATAACATATAAGCATTGATACTTTAATGATAACAGACCTGAGCAATTGTCCGCATGAAGAGAGCATTTTCTTTCCCCAAATCCGTTTTCTGTGAGTGCATGGTCCAGCATGCTTATAACAGCATCTGGTCCATTTGTCAATGTCCCATCTTGTCCTTAAAATAAAATTTTATCATGAATTGCAAATACATATATGCATAAAAGTCGTAATAGTTTTTATAGTGTTTTTATACATATATAAATATTTATTATATTTAAGGGAGGGTGTGTATTTTTGTGTGTGTGTGTGTCTGTGTGTGTGTGTGTGTGAGAGAGAGAGAGAGAGAGAGAGAGAGAGAGAGAGAGAGAGAGAGAGAGAGAAGATTTTACAGTGGAAACCTACCTATAGTTTGATCTTCGTCAATCACATAATTGATTTGTCTGGACACACCATCTATCCGTACTCCAAAGACCTGCACTCTTCGCAGCTGTATAAAGTAAGTGGGTCCCATTTGACGGGAGTGGTGAGGTAATTGAAAATGTTGTGCGAAGTCAAACGTATAGTGCACATTGGTCAGCTCAGCTCCCTCCCAGGTTGACATTTCTTCTATCGACTTCTCCACACAGTTTCTGTAATGAGTTCTTTCTGTCTTTGCATCTTCCAAATGTTTTTTAAACTTTTCAGTGGAAGCCAGCTTTTCTTCCTCAGTCACTGCATCAATAATCTCTTTTCTGAGGCACTCGCACCTTTGGCAGACGTCATCTCGAGGCCGGCTAATTTTAATATTTGGGATGCAGTTTTGCCACGCCTCTGTAAAAGACGATAATTTCAGAGCACGAACATCTGTACCTTCACAAGAGGCTAGGTAACGCTCGTGAATACCTTTCTTTGTATCTGATGACGGTAAGAAGATAGGTGGGATTCCGTCGCTTCCTCTTGGAGCCTCCGGTTGGGGCATTCCTACCTCTGCAGCATAATTGATGATAAAAGTAATGGCATTTTGAACATCCTCATATTTTAGGGCATGGGTGGGTTTTTTCCCGGTATTTCCATGTTCTCGGGGAACTGCTCCGTTGTCATTTAAATGCCTACTAATATTTTTCACTACTTTTTCAGATGTGTCATTGATGGTCATGAATGCTGTTCTACAGATTCCCTGTCCTTGAAATGTATACTCGTAACTTAGCCTTTTACGTTCTTTGCGTTTCGATGTGATTTTCTTACTCCCAATTTGTTTGATCGACCCCATTATAAACATTTCTTTCTCGTCTTTCGTCATTTCACGTAGTCTGTAAATATGGTCCCTGATTTCTGCTGAATTAAAGTTTTCGAAACAGTTATTCACACAGTTACATTTCAAATTCTCTGAATCTTCATCCGTGTTTCCGATTGCTTGCTCAGTATTTTCTTGTTCTCTAGCATCCATACTGCCGTCGTTGCGATCTTGCACAAAATGTGAGACCCTTAAGTTCACCATTTCGTCGACATCTACTTCATCTTCATCATCGGTACTTTCTGTACATTTGTCGTCTTGTAGCTCTCTGTTACGACCATCTGTGTGAATGCCAAAATGATCACTGAAGAGATTATCAAGTTCCTGAAACATAATTAAAATAAAATAATTTAATGAAATCAATTAATTTCTTTTTATTAAAACCCAAAAAAGTGGCGTAAAACGACTATAGAGATAGGTAACATTATGAAAATTCAACATTTAGAAAAGATAATCAGTTTTAGAATCTTACTAGATGATATCAAACGCAATATTAAGCAGTTTACAAATTCTAATTCTGTGAAACAAATTATTTTATTTTTATTTTTTCATTAGTTTATCAAACTTTTATTTTTGCCTTAAAATTATTTTCTTTACTTATCATCAAATATTTTTAATTAACAAATTTCATGCATGTACATTGTTACAGATCTTCATAAAAAGATAAAAATATTCTAATTTCAGTATTGAATTTTTTTTTTAATTTGTTATCAATTTTAATATATTTTTGATATACATTTTTCACACAAAATATTTAATTTCTTAGTAAATTCTGAAATTCCAGTTCTCATGTTTATTTCAAATAACATTGATGAACTGATAATATTATATATTTTGGCATTTACGTTTGTTTTCGTATTTTTCATGCTAAAATCATTTCCCCTTGTGAGGCCTCATTTTTTCCCTATTCGTGTAGATGGATTATCTCTCTTTGTTTACTAACGAACAGAATATAAAATGCTATAGGCGTTTGACAAACGTGAGATTTTATTTAATTGTGTATTTCATGCAATAGTGTTGAAATCTTCGATACAGAATTGAAAAAACAACCAGGTTCTGAATAGTATTTTATGGTCAATTTAGTAAGATGTTATGAAGTTATAGCTCGTCAGTCGTAGTGTTGTCAATGACTCCAAACGTAAACAGATGCAGACGGGCGGATCAACATGTTCAGAGCGATGTCTAGGCTACATGTATATCATAATTTATAAATCTATAGCAAGTGACAAATCTTGAAATTATTTAATACTTAAAGAGACATGCCAATACCTCAAACTCATCCATTACAGGAAATGATTAAATTGTTGAAGCATTATTTTCTTCTTCAGTAAGTGTTGTCAAGGAAAGAGTTGTCGTCCGTATAATTCTGAAGAAACCGGCGCGGAATATAAATATTCGGATTTAATAAAGATTGAAAAAAAAATAAGTAAATATTATATAAAATTAATTTCACAAAGCATATAAACATTATTCTGTTTACACAGGTGCGTTTCATGATTGATAAATGAAACATGTTTTGATGGGGAAAAAATCCGCGCTTTCACTAAGAACGCTTTCAGACAAAATCAACGTCACATCTTTGTGACGTTTTTTCTCTGTTCTACAAAGAAAGCCATAAGGACCTTTTGTCATGTGGCCAATCTATTTGTATCCTAATCAAGTGTTTTTTCTTAACATTGCACTCATACTCTCCATTCCCAACATTTCAAAAACATTTACTTAAAAGAAAAATAATATTCATACTATATCTGTACTCAATATACCAATTCTTGACGTGTAACTGATGGAAAAAATGCTGAATAGTTTTCATACAAACATGTTATCAGAAAAAGATATTGCTTTGATTCATGGTAATGAAAAATTTTGTCTTTTGTTAAAATTTAAAAATGTCTTAGGTAAATCAAAAATGATCAATTAAACGGCAATGTTAAAGGCATATTTATATAATGCCTTATAGAATTTTGTTCGGAAATAAAATCAAAATTTTTTTTTGACCTAACGGACCTCAAATTGTCTATTTCTTCCATCAGAAACATTATTGGATATATCTCGGTTACATGCCTACAAACATTATATTTCTTTTCCTTGACATTCACTTATACATGTTAGAGGCCAAGGGAATTTTCAGATACCTTCTTATTTGTATTTGATTCTTAAATTCAACAATTAAGGTGTCTTTAATGGTGCGTTGATACAATTTTTTTAATTAAATAACTTATAAGTAAAAATATGTGTCGACAAATGAATTGTATTTTGTTGCATTCATCTTCTTTTTTGAAATTTCTTTTTATTTTCCTTTCAGCACCTCATATGTCTTTCCCCGAATTTGTACCTTTTATGGAATAGTTCTGAATATGAGGCGCATAAGGGTTTTTATCACTGACTCTGTGGGAACATTTTTATCAATTTAGTTTTGGATCTATTTTGTATAATATTTTCATTTTTCACAATAAAGTTGGTTATACAGATTTTCCATTTACATTTTAATTGTATTGGTACACGTATTTGTTGTATATAATACCATGTTTGGGTTTAACGACCCCGGATAACCTCACTCGACTTCGTTGTGTAAGGTAAGCCCGGCATAATAAAATCCAGAATAAGCTTGAATTTAAAGTACATTACAAAACAACCAAAAAAAAATGGAATATTTGTTATCTTAAATACTCTCCTTGTTCACATTCATACCGAATTCCTTAAAGTCAGTGACGTATGATTTAGCTCCAACTGTTTCTTGTCATATTCTGTGCTGTACGAAATGTCTGAAAATCAAACTAAAATGTAAGTTCTTTCTAATTATCTTTTTAAACATATTTAACTGGAACTTTAAAATGACGTAAAAGAAACACCGACTGGGGAGGAATAAAAGTGTTTTGCTTTAAGTTAAAAACAATCCTTTTTTTATATACACATTGGTGAATTGTATTGTGTGCATATGATTGTTTACTCGACAAAAAGTTAAGGGTCACAAAATTAAATATGCTTTGCATATACGTTGTTATAGACAACAGAATGCGGTTGTAATATCATGAATTATATATAATGCATATACTGTCATATATTATATTCAAAGATTTAAAAATTGAACAATGAATGTAATAAGATTGATCTAACACACTCTTTAATTCGAATTCGCCATGTTGGATGTAGACCTGAAAATCAGAATTTAATTATTCGGAGAAGTCAAATTATGTCTGTAAAATGATTGCCAATATTTTGTTTGGCAAAAAAAGGTCCTACATTAGTGATCCGTTGCAATGACTCCTGCAATGCTCAATGATTATTGCTCTCCCTCTCTCTCTCTCTCTCTCTCTCTCTCTCTCTCTCTCTCTCTCTCTCGTCTTGAAACCAAGAGAAAATAAGCTCTTGTATACGCGTGTAGTTCAATCCATTGAACGTAGATACTATTTTATTTTTCAGAAACATAAAAAAAGTGCATATGGTGGTGGTTCTGTTACTTCTGTGTCTTGTTAGTGAAGGTTTTGCTGCAAAGGTAGATATATATTAGATAAACATTTAAACCAATTTAGGTCTAACATTAATCTGATAGAAGATATAACCTTAAAATTTTGTTTCTTGTCCCTCAGATTCACAAAGTGGATGATATTAATTCCCGTCCGTCCTTCTGTCCGACTGGTTGTATTTCTATCTGCCTGTGACATTTTTGTTTCTGCACTTCTCAAGAAGCCTTAAAGTTTTGCAATAAAATTTTACAAAGCTACCCATATGTCCTTTGGAAGGCATCCATCGATTATGAGGTCAAAAGGTCAACGTCAAGGACAAAATTCATATATTCATTCCGTTTAAAAAATTCCAAAAAATCTAAAAAAGCTTTACAGTCATTGAAATGAAGTTATACATGTATGATATAACTTCTTATGGCCTTAGAATGACCCACATTTATTTTGAGATCAAAGTTTGAGGTCTTTAATTCATAAATTGTGTGCATGTTTAACTTTTATGGTATATCAAGAAGCTTTTAAGATTTCGTAATAAAATTTTATGAGTATCACTCGAATTCTCTATAATCCCGCAAGCCCTTCCCGAAATGATCGCCTCCATCCCCTCCCCGCTCCGCACATATTCTTATTTTCTTTAGCAGGCAACACTAATACACCACGTTCGATCTATACATTAATATATAGATTAATAACAAAATGCAGGGTCTATATGTGAGATATATAATGACCTCACAGAAAACGTATTGTCTGTGGAGCACGCGCTAGACCGAAATGCTTTTCTGAGAAATCTCTTTATCTTAAAAAACAGTCCTTTTATTTTGTCTATTCATAGATCAGCCTGTAGATGTTTAAAATTCACAGATAAGCATATCGACCCTTGAGCAACTGTAAAGTAAAAAAAAAAAACGCTGATTAACCTCATGGCATACCCAGTACATGATAAAGAATTTTTATTGGTTTAATGCTATACGCCAAAGAATCACGTTCATTTGAACATTTGTCAAAATATACTTGAATTCTCAAAGAGAACACTTTAACTGTGTCTTGTCGTCATTGATGATAATTTTTTATAAATAAAATAAAATCTCTCAGTTGATTCGATTCGCAAGAGCATGCTTTACGTATGAAAAAGTCTCAAACGAAGTAAATTATTGAAAAACAAGTTAATGAAACAGTGAAACAAGAACACAAACATTCTCGTTTAAAGTCAACATATGGAAGGTTCTATGGTCGATGTAAAGGCACTGTCAGCAAATTTAAATGATAATTGAGTTAAATGCTGACTGGCGGTTTTCTGCTTATCGTTAGACTATTATTTATACACTGAATCGTTGACTGATTTTTGCCGATATTTTCCGATCATGACAAGGAGCACACGGCGGGTATGACCGGTCAGCAGGGGATGATCTCTGCTCTATGGCACCTGATCCCACCTCTGTTTTGGAGGCCAGTCTTTCCTGTGCTCCTATTTTGTATTGTTTTATTTATGGCATTTTGAATTGAATACTTTTCGCTATCTCCATTTATTTAATAATTTATTGAAACACTGATAGTATATTAAGCAGCCAGGAGAGAGATGCGAAGTTTGAGACCTGAGATGATGCGGTTGTATTTTCTTTGGAGACGAAAGAACAGGATATTTACTATAAAAAATCAAACAAAACATAACCGTCTTTTGTATTTTAATCATAACAAAAAGAATATGGGTGGATAAGGCGGACGAAGTGCTTATATGCGACAGATAAGAAGTGAAAAAATTATTTTCAGTTATATTCAAGTTTTATTTGATATTTCATCTTATATTAAAGTATACTTTATGTAAAATCCCTACAATTTACAAAAATCTCACCAAGACTAAAAATATTTGCCTACGAAAAAGCATACACACGCTAAAAAGAACAAATCGATCATTTTCTCATACTTAAACGAAAGTTTTCATTATGAGTGGGTCTTCGAATCATCCCTCCAATTTTAGGTCACCTGAGTAACTCAGGTGACCTATTGCTATCCGTTTTTGTCCGTCGTCATGTTTCGTGTGTCGTGCGTCGTGTGTTAACATTTGAACATTTCCAGCTTCTTCTCTGAAATCACTGATCTAATTTCAACCAAATTTGGTATACAGCATTTATGGGTAAAGGGGAACAAAAATTGTGAATTTTATGGTCCCCGCATCCGATGGGCCTGAGGGGTGGGGCCAAAACCGCTAAAATTATAAAAACCTTTAAAAATCTTCTTCTTTACTCCTGGACATCAAGCAGGCAAACTGTACTGTTGGCATGCATGTAATGAGCATTGAGTCTTCTACCAAAATTGTGAAATTCATGGCCCCAGGGTCAGGGATTCTAGTGCAAGGGCGGGGCTATATAGATTATATAGTGAAAATGCATGATTTCTTTAAAAATCTTCTTCTCTGCTTCTGGGTGTTAAATAAACAAACCAAGCGCATAGATATGATGAGCAAGAGTGCATCTTCCAAAATTGTGAATTTTATGACCCCAGGGTCAGGGGTTCTGGTGTTAGGGCTGGACTCAATTGGTAATACAGTGAAAATGCATTTATTCTTTGAAAATCTTCTTCTCTGCTTCTGGGTATTTAATAAACTAACTTAGTTCATAGTTATGATGAGCAAGAGTGCCTCTTCCAAAAGTGTTAATTTTATGGCCCCAGGGTATGGGTTCTGGTGTAAGGACGGGGCTCTACTATTAAAAAGTGAAAATATATTAACTGTTTGAAAATTTTTCTTTGCTCCTGGTTTTATGCCAATGATTCAAGTATATATATTTATGATGAAGAAATGTGCATCTAGCAAAATGGTTATTTTTTATGCCCCCCCCCCCCTTCCTGGGTCGGGGGTGGGGTTGGGGGGTACATAGTCTGAAAATAAATTAATGCTTTGAAATCTGCTCTTTGGTATTAATCAACCATTTTATGATAGAATTTGCAAAATTTTGAAATATGTGGCCCCAGGGTCAGTGGCTCCTTTGGGATGAGGTGCACAACTGGTTATAAAGTGTAAGTCCATTAAGTCAAGGATCATATCACAAACATGATTAAAATGTACGATATATTCATGAGCCATGTAGCATAGTGGTCAGCGTGTTAGTCTCAAAGCAGTGTGAAACGTAGGATTTTTATTGCTAGGGTTCGATTCCCACGAATATCATCTTATATTTTTATAAAAGAAAAGCATTCTGCCCGCCTTGTTCACCCATCTTCTTTAAATATTTTATAGCTTCTTTCATTCTCTGGTAAATGCCAGTGTCCATATTTAATTCCCGAGAAGAGACCTTATTCTAGGTCAGGTGAATACGTTCAGGCAATATTGATTTGACAAAATTACTTCTCCACATGAACTACATATCACATAATCTTGTCATTTAATTAAATATAAAATTTATTTAATTTGATAATACATAGAATATTGATTGGTCCAAGAATTCAAGGCCATAAAGAACATTTTGTTCTGACGTAGTTCCATTGAGAGATAGATAATCGTTTATCCACATGGGATGGGGGGGGGTGGGGTCAGAAAAAAAATCAACTGATCCCCACCCCCTTAATAAGAAAAGAAAACCTCTGACGAGCAAGATAGGTTCCAATTTAATTAACTACATTGTGTCTTGCACATAACTCTTTTTGGTTTGGTGAACTTCTACACCAGACAGTGACTATGGATAAACAAGAAATCCATGGGCCATATCACTTACCTGAGTAATAATGGTCCCAACCAATCTTTACTCAGACAATTGAACCACTAGGCACAAATTCCTGAAAAAATCGTTCGACATATACATGTACTCCAATTTCGGGTATTAACCTTGATGAGGGCAGTGGAGCCCTTCCCTGAGTTATGTCCATGACACGATGTAGTTACGATATCGACACATTACTTTTCTATAGTTTACTATAATATTTCTATATTCTTAAGTGTTTATTACAATACTTTCTGTTTTAAAAAGTTTTTTTTACTGTCAATATCCACGATATCGTGTCTATATCGAATCAGGATTGTTTAAAGAATTATGGTGTCAATCTATAATACTAGTATTTTGTTTTCAACTTTGCGTTACTTGAAAACTATCTTTTATAAAACTTTCCCTGATGTGTCGATATCGACGATGTCGCTTCGATATCGAATCTTGTTTGCTCAACCCTTCATAAATACCGTCCCTCATTATCTTAAATTATAGAAATAGTAGTATAACGTTTTGATATGGAAAACCTGAAATATATGTCCGATCAGAAAGTAAAAGAAATGGCAAAAAGTTCGTAAAAAATGCTCCTCGTTGTCATATTATTTATGTCCATTTTAATTTCTTAAACTACGTACATACAAAATAATGCTTTGTAATGCCAGCATTACACTGGATTTTATGAAGTAATGCATTACATTACCATTACATGTGTTGCAATTTTTTTTGTAATTACACATCACTAGCTTTACTTTGATTTCTTATAATGCATTAATTGCAATGCATTACCATTACAATATGCATTACCCCAAGTCTGGTCAGGACAAAAGTCTACGAACTTTTTTGAATGACCCTCGTAACAAAAAATATGTGAAAGTTTTATTAAATTTCATTCATAGGTATAATAGGAGTGTAATTCTATAATTTGGAGGAATAATATGCATCTCTTATCCACAAACACTTCTTATATTACTTAATAACATTCAATGATACTTTCAGTAATTCTTCTTTACATTGTGCACCTCCCATTTTTTTTTACTTTTTGATATTACACTTATTTTGGGTCTTTAAATGTGAAACATGGACATAATAATGATATGGGAGGCGATTTGGGAGACAGAAAGTATTATTTTGTGAGGTCAGTTCTCAAAGTTTCTCTAGTTTCATGTTTATTAAGCAGCCTAACTTTGATCCATAAGCTTGTATGCCAAACAGATAATTCGGTTAAATAAATAAAAGTACAAATTTATGTACTTTATTTTTTTTCCAGGTGACATTGAGAAATATCTCTTAGTCGACTATACCATCGAAAATGCAGAATTATTTAATCTGTTAAAGATTCAGTGTCTAAATGGAGTAGACATTGGGTTTAAGTATGTCAATAAATCAAGAGTTTAAGATACGAATAAAACAGCTATTTTCCACCAACGTGACGAAAAAGGTTGTACATTACTTCACTATGCTGCCCAAGGTGGATATATCTATTATAATATTCAAAGAAATTCTGAAGACTCCTAACATAAAGATCGGAATTAAATGCTTCCGTGGAACCTGGGTACTAGTATCCTTGTTGAAAATGAAGTACATGTACCTACAAATTTAATATATAAAAGATTTGAAAGTAAAAGAAATCATTTTCATTAGAGTTGAGAGCTCTTTTAAACTTATGAATTACAAATCAGCAAACGAAAAGTAATGTAAAGGATTTGTAAATACAAAATTATTATAATTTATCTGAGATTTATCTAAACATGCGTTTTATGTGTTTGAAATTCCATTCAACAATTTTACACTATGCATCTCTATTTCATGACATTCACAACGAACCTTACCTACTGATAATTTTTCAAGATATTCTTAATTTAAGAGTATAGTGTCATTAGATGTTCATAGACAACAAAAAAAAAACAAAAAAAAAAAACAAACAAACAAACAAAAAAAACAAAAAAAAAACAACAAAAACACAAAAAAAACAATATGCATTACCAGGGGTTTTGAAAAGATATCGCTTGAGGAATTTTTTTTTTGTTTAATTAAAAGAAAAATATGCAGAAATTACTAGACATAATTTATTTATTCTCAATGTTTTGTTTATCAAACTTTTTTTTTACATCCACTGAATATTTTCTCCTTTATTTCTTAAGAAAACCCATTGCGTTAATCACTGCATGAACTACATAAGGCATGTCGCCTGTACAAATTTCTTGATCAGTGGCTGTTCCATCAATGAAACGTACAAAGACGTTCGCATCATTAATACAATAATTAATCTTTATAATCCTACTTTAAATTATTGTTTAAACAAATATAAATATAAACAATAAAATGTCTTTCTTTGTTTGTTATTACTGGAATTAACGGTCGCAGCTATTGCAGAAAAAATTTACAAAACCCGCTTACGCAGATTAATACAGTACTCCTTCACCCTTATTTCACATTAATGTAACAAAAAGTATGAACGAGCACCAGGCAATCGGGAAAGAAATATAAGTTATCCCCCTCCCTTTACTCTAAATATAATTGTCCATCAAAGTTATTGGAGCTGTCATATTTCTCATAGTAGGTCATCGTTCGGTACAGTACTACGTATCACCGAAATTGCCCTGTTAAAGCGGCAATACGGCTGCAAATCGTGTGCTTTTTCATTCAAATTTACCCAATATATCATTCAGGAATAAGGTAAAAAGTTGAAGTTAGCATTAGAGAAAAATAAATATTCTCTCCTCATGTAAAATTAACGTAATTAAAATCTGCCGGAAAATCAAGGGTCGTACAACTTAGTTCTGTTTATTTGTACCACGTGAATTCTAAAATGGCACGTGCATACAATGTAAGGTTTACAATTATAATGGAATATTAAGTAAAAGCAATTCTGAGAATCAAAATATCTTAACTTTCCGGTAAATTAATAATAGTTAACATATTAGTCTGCATTCAGACAAATTTAACATGATTAAGTACAAATGTTGACGTTTTGTGTATTGGGGTGCAGGAAAGGAAAATCCACCAAATCATACGTCATCGCGGCAAAATGTCAAACAAAATATCTTTCTGCAGTTCCAATACAATTTGCACTTCAGATGGCAATAATTTTTATATTTCATAAGTGCATTTTTACGTTTAGTTTACACTGATTTTTTTTTCTTTGAAAGCCATGGAGATACGAGGAATGATAGCATGTATCAACAAATCTGTCGGGTAGAACCTTAGCGAGCCCCACGTGAATGTCGCGGAGATCCCGTTTCTCGTTCATCCAATGATTATATATTCATCTCCCAACTAAATTTTTGTCAGGAAAGTTGCTTTTTAATTTCAATTAAGCCCTATTTTTGGTTTTGTTTTTCGTTTTTGTTGACTTTGTCAATGTAGCAGGCCTACCGGGCTTCCCTCTCTTACCATGCTGTTTTGTTTATAAAAACTATACGCATGCGTGAATAGCATGGAATGTGGAACCTCGAACACGTTGCGATGTATATATATTTATGGGCCATAAATAATTATTAATTTTAATGAAATAATCAGAATTATTTACTTATGAAATTTGTAATTTTCTAAAAGTGTATACATTTATGAGTATGAAAAAAATTCCAAATCCTACAGGAAAATTTTAACAAGTCTGTTTTTGAAGAGATGCGTGATATTGCCACTTTAAATACGATCATTCAACAAAAATAGTTAGCCTTACTTTCTAATCTGTTCTTTATCTTTAAAGATAATTATTGTTTATTCATTCTAATAAAAGATAACCACATGCTTGCTAGAGTATGCAAGTCCGTAATTCTTAATTAAATTAGTGCACGTATGTTTCTCCATATATTTACATACCTAAGGCCTAGACTGGTACCCTGGCATTGGTTAACGGGCGCAAGCGCCCTAAAAAACCAAAATTCCTAGCGGCAGCGACTGGAATCAAGGGCAGAGAACCAGTGCTAACCTAAGGCCATAAACATAAGGGTCGGAAGGAAAAACCCCTACATAAACAAATACATGGGCGCAGACATTTTGGACACCCAAGGTTGTGCGGAGGAGAAAATGCTAGCTGGCGCGTGATTGGTCAATAAGAGAAAAGACTTGTTATGTATTTGACAAGTGAAATAAAGTTGATAAAAATCTGATATCAAGACTTGGGTTTCTTTGAGGTATATAGGAGTTACAGGTAAAAATTTGAAGGGAGGGATGCACTTTGGTTAGAGATTTTCATTTGGTGTCAAACGCACCTAGTTGTAAACAAATGGAAATTGAAAGTAAAAGTGCAACGGCACGGTATATTTTTTCTGGCATTTTTTGTTTTCCAATATCTCGAACTTTCACGACAAAAAGACCATTTTCCCGAAATTCAATATATGTATCAGTGAGAGGTGCTAAAGTTTGTATGGAAGTCTATGGGAAAACATTTGGTGGTGTTTGTCCTATAGAAAAGGTATGATTTCATGGATAAAAATTGATTACAGCCAAAAAATCAATCAGTTCCTATTTTTTCGGCATTGGGATTATATTTTAGTTAGTTTTGACTATTTGTTTAAAAATTAGAGGGTCTGGGTAAATTGGGGCTCACAATGGGGACTGCACATAGTGAAAAAATGCCAAAATTTGTGCCCTAGCTCTCATATTTTCAATAAATGAACATGTAAATAATTTTAAATAAATATTTATACCGAAATTTACTGTGAATATTGTAAATAATGCAATATCAATATTTATGGGCATCATCAATACACAAAACATATGAATATCCCCCTCGCAGTTTGAGAAATTCATTTAAATCCATGTATTTTATGAGTGTAGACATTGGAACAGATTGAGTAATCCTCTTTCAAATTTGTGTTAATCAGAGTTGATTGAATAATTTATAACAAAATTTGACTGCTGTTAGCTAATTAGGGTACTTTGTTTTTACATAAGGGGCATAATCCAGCAGAAAAGCCAGTTTCAGTCATGTAATCAGTGCTGGCTTGAAATAAGAGTTATACTATTGGTGAAACTTAGAGATTACTAGTAGGAAATTTAATTTAAATTACAGTACAATATATTCTTGCTGAAAATACATTGAAAATGCAATAAATATGCAAAATTATAACTGAAAAAATTATGAAAAAGGTGTCTGAATATCCCTCCTCCTTGCCATATCCAATCTTGATATTCTGCTGAAAGGGGGGGGGGTAATTTTGTGCTTTAATCATGCTGAAAAATGAAGGAATTTTGTTTAAATTTGGTTTATTTGAAAAACAAGAGTCATGCTTATCTGCAGTTATTTTTTCCCAATTTCTTTGATGTTTTTAAAAATAATTATCTGAGTAAATTCTATTTAACATGATTTTTTTAAAGGTATTACATCACAAATGCTTAAAAGAAATTCAAAAGATGGTGTAAATAATAAAAAATTAAGATAGAAGCTGCTATATGCATTTATCAGTATGTTTTAATAAAATAAAATGTATTTTAGCAATGCATTATCAAGAAGGAAGAGATTAATGAACCCTACCCTCTTAAAATGAACAAAACATGGACACTCTCGGGATGATCCTTTTGCTTTCATTAAGAGTTTCAAGGTATGGTTTTCTTAGAAAATCTAGTTAATCTCTTAATATTTAAGTTATTAAGAACTTTTTATAGATTATTAGAAGATAAATTTCCTCAGAACTGCAGTTATTTAAGCACTTTGCTTACAATTGAGCACTGTATTCAGTCAGACAATATGATTTATCTGCCCTTGGCATTTAATCAATTTATTAATTATGTCATTGATAAGAAATAATATGCTAATAAATATATTTGCCTTTTATGAGAATATACATATTTGACATCAATTACATGAAATGATCATGAAAATTGGCTAAAATGTAGGTCACCCCCCTTCAAAATTACAAAATTTTCAATGGGGATGTATTTGATTCTCTGATGCCAGCAACCCACTGCTGATAGATTTTTTTTAAATCTTATGTACATTTGAACTAGATATAATTCTCTTTCTTTCCACTGATTATTTTATCTACATTAGTTTTCACTCTTTCCATAACCCAGCTTTTTCTTACAAAAACCTGCTGATTTTCTTCATTTTTCATTAATAACGGGTACCTGCTACCCTGAATGATTAACATGATCTACCTTCAGAAATTATTAGAGATAATAAGAAAAACAAGCAAAACATAAGCGAAATTAATCATTTTATTTTAAAAGTTTGAAAGAAAAATAGAGAAATGCTTCAATTTATAGACATTTTTTTCTGTTTCACAGATGTGGGTCTGATTGACTGGGGTGTGAAATGTAACAGCCAATGGTGTACTTAAGCTAAGACTGTCAGTCCCAATATTCAAGAGGTGAGATAAGCAATGGATATGTGTTCTAAATTTACTAAATTGACCACTTTTTATAAATGTTTCTTTTACTCTATAGGAAAAACCCCTACATAAACAAATACATGGGCGCAGACATTTTGGACACCCAAGGTTGTGCGGAGGAGAAAATGCTAGCTGGCGCGTGATTGGTCAATAAGAGAAAAGACTTGTTATGTATTTGACAAGTGAAATAAAGTTGATAAAAATCTGATATCAAGACTTGGGTTTCTTTGAGGTATATAGGAGTTACAGGTAAAAATTTGAAGGGAGGGATGCACTTTGGTTAGAGATTTTCATTTGGTGTCAAACGCACCTAGTTGTAAACAAATGGAAATTGAAAGTAAAAGTGCAACGGCACGGTATATTTTTTCTGGCATTTTTTGTTTTCCAATATCTCGAACTTTCACGACAAAAAGACCATTTTCCCGAAATTCAATATATGTATCAGTGAGAGGTGCTAAAGTTTGTATGGAAGTCTATGGGAAAACATTTGGTGGTGTTTGTCCGGAAAGTCTCGTTTACTTTCACTTTCGTTTTATAACTTCCGGGCAGCTCAGCGTTCTTGGAGACTATGGATTACCGCTTCGCATTAGGTTTTAAGCCTCGCAGCGGACTTGGAAAGTCTGTCATGTCGTTTGTTGCCCGATTATTGAAAAGAAGAGGGGAAAGTGGATTGAGTTAAACAGGTAAACAGCCATTAATTGCTTTTTTGTTTTAAAAAGTGACGTACATACAAGCTATCCGGAATGGGGCACGATTAGCGATTATTTTAAAGCATAACAGGAAAATTAAAATAGTTTTTAAGCTGAAATAGCGTGTTTTCAAACTAAAAAGTTTCCAAAAGATTGGTTCCATTACTTTATTCCATTGATTTAGCTCACGGGACAATAGAATCAGGTTGGGATTGGGATATAGTGTGCAAAGTCATTAAAAACAAATGGAAAATACATGTACATAATTTTATACATGTATCAAAATGCATCGATCACGAGGAAAAGGGTTGATAACTACATTTAAACATGATCCTGATTGAAATAAAATTCGTTATTTATTTTATTAATAAAATTATGCATATACCATTACAGTAGATATAAAGTAGATGAGCTGATTACATGTATGTACTCTATCCTGTTGATCCAGAAATAAGAATGTCAATCATTAATTCTTGCATGTACACAGGCATGTATATTTTCAATATTAAATGTAACTGCAAATCTTCATTAACCCTTCCAAAATGCTCTTAAATTATGAGAAGGCATTTTTTCCCACAAAATATAGGAATTAGCAGCAGGGGAACTAGGAATTTCATAACGGGGGTTGGGGGTGCAGTAGTAGGTAAAGGGATTTGGTGGCTGCATGGAAGGGAAAAGGCTTGGCGGGAATGCAAGGGCAAAGCCCTCATAAAATTGAGGAAATTCCAACGCCTGGCGTTATCCCTTTCATTCAAAAAATTCAAAGGGGTAGGGGGCACATGCCTGTCGCGTTTGTCCTGGATCTGCCTTTGATTAGATATTGAAAATTTTCTCATTTGTTGTACACGTAGTACAACAATTTAACTGTGTCTACTAACAGGCCGTTACTGGGACCATAGGATATTCATCATTCAACAATAGAACATTTTTTCTATTCTATATATTTTCAATTCCTGTTACAGGGCTCCAGAAGGTACTAGAAAAGGACAATGCTTCGACTGAATGTGTCATCCATGTACCATTATCTGTTAATGGGGTTTATCTCTTAGTTTTCTTATATAAAAACTTCCAAGTAATTGATGATGGAATTCATTTTAAATCAGGTACAGAGTAAATTTTTGGGCTGCACTTTTCTTTACTTCAATATTTAAATCTTACTAGTTCAGTATCAAGTTCACAAAAGCTCACATAACATGGCAAATCAAGGGACTATATACCTTAAATGCTAGTTCAATTTGTCATATATATACTTTCTTAATAAAAATAAATCTGTAAATAACATTTGTGAACAAGTACTTTTCTCCTCTGTGTGCCTTACATTCATTCCAACGACCGAAATGCATTCGACATTTAAGTTCTGCATAAAAATTGCTAACTGTGCTGTATGTTTGCACATTTGTTTCAATGAATAACCTTTTCTTAAAAATTCTTCAGTATAACAAGACCAATATTGCATGCTTATTTTAATACACTATAAATACACTTCAGAACAAATTTAAGGAAGTCATGGTTTAATTTGTATATTTGGTAGTTACAATTACATGTGTATTTAGTTTTCTTTATAAAGGATGTACACAGGCATATTAAATTTATACAGTAAAATTCATTTAGTAGAACACAGATACATGCATTGCGTATTCACATATATATCTAAGTTATTTTGTATCTCATGCTATATAAATTTAAACTAGAAATATGTCCATAGGACATGAATGCCCCGCCGAGGATATATTAGTAAAGCAACATGAAAATTTGTATGTATATAAAATTTGATATGAATATCCTGAATAGTGATGCAGCTGAATTGCTTGTTTGGAAAATATAGGTCAGATCCAGCATCCGAAGCAAGTCTGGTAGTGTCCATCCCTAGATGCATCATCCATGCAAGTTTGTTTCAGGTAGGGCTTATAGTTACTTGGGAATGAAAATATAGGTCAGATCCAGCATCCGAAGCAAGTCTGGTAGTGTCCATCCCTAGATGCATCATCCATGCAAGTTTGGTCCAAGTAGGGTTTATAGTTCCTTGGGAATGGACCTGCTCCAAAAACTTTAATTTTGTCACTCGTCTGGAAAATATAGATCAGATCCAGCATCCGAAGCAAGCCTGGTAGTGTCCATCCCTAGATGCATCATCCATGCAAGTTTGGTCCAAGTAGGGCTTATAGTTCCTTAGGAATGGACCTGCTCCAAAAACTTTAACCTGGTCACTCATCTGGAAAATGTAGGTCAGATCCAGCATCCGAAGCAAGTCTGGTAGTGTTCATCCCTAGAGGAACAATAGCTCTCATCAATATCTATCAGCATATGAAGTTTGATGAAAATATCTTGGATAGTTTCTTTGAAACTTAGCTCTGAACAGAGCTAAACGCAAATTGTGACGGAAGGACAGAAGGACGGAAGACGGACATGACAAACACTATATGCCCCGGCCATATTCATGGCGGGGCATAAAAATCTTTTAAAGGTTATAACAAATTATGAATTTAGCAAAGTAATTTCATAAGCCTCAGTGACTTTTCTATAACCAAGTTTTACTGCATCATTGTTAATGCTAAAATTCAAGAAAGTATTCACTTTTTTCTTGTACACATGTAGTTGATCACTTACACCTGATGTTTTTCCAGGTTCTCTTGAAAAGTGTTTCATTTTGCAGTTTGCACCATTCTGCTACAAATACCTGGTACTTTGCTGATGGAACAGACACCAATCAACCGCTCACTACACTGATAATTCATTATAAATTGTAGGAGAATTTCCTTTGGGACAAACAAACTGTTTCAACATTTTTCATATACAAGTTGATACTGATGAAATTTTGTTTGAATTAAAGGATAATGAGTACTAAAAGTACAAGCTAGGTGAAATACAAAAGGATTGATACAAGTCATTTAAAATTTTCATTTCTTTGCAGGTAGCGAAGAGTGCACTGAAAGTATTCTCAGGATCTCATCCGACATCATAGGTACAACTGGTCACTGTGCTTTCTTGGTTATGTAAGCAGGCTTATTGTGAAGGCTGAGATTTACGTAGCTCCAATTCCAAATGATGCTTGACTGTTTTCCATCATATCGATATCTGATGCAGTAATATAGAGCCATGTCATGTTTTAAATAACATCTTCCCACTGTCACAGAGTACTGAAATAAAATCGATTTTGATTTAATATATACAAATTATATTTTTTTGTTTTCATGGTATGTAACATAAAATTCTACAGGAATTCAAATAAATTACCAATTATTATTAAATGTACATCTTCTGAAGATGAAGGTTTTGCTTTGTTCGATCCTTTGCTGATAGGGCTACTTACCTTTAATAATGTCATGACAGGATAGGTACATGGCGGGTCTTCATGCTCGATAAGTTCTCGATCAAAACATCCAATGCAAGATGTGCAGACAATAACCTGTAATTAAGCAAGCTTCTGTTACATGTCATTTGAATTTAGGTCATTTTGCACAGTTGTATGCACACCTGATAATAATTAGGTGCCTGAGAAATAATGAGTTGCTGGTGAAAATCTGGCAAATATCTATTTATTTGACACAAATCAGAATCCTCTTCATTAAATTTCGTCTATCATTTTAGAAGAAAATCAGAATAAAAATTGTACTTTTTAAACACACGGACAAAATGTTTTCATTTAAAATTTCTGGTATAAAAATTGTGCATTTGTTATATCTTCATATTTAGAGTGCCCCTACCGAGGATAACGATAAAAAAATTGTTTGATGTACTCCGACAGACCTGTCAACATCATCCCTACCCATTAGAATAATTTTTTTCAGCACTTCAATTTTTTATCCCCTCCCCCTAATTTCCATAGATGTTTTAAAGCGAAGGTATAATTTTTTCGTAATGTTTGTGATTTTTTAATATAACACTTATCAATTCGTTCAATACTGTAATGCCAAAAGAATTACATACCAACCAACCTTGATAAAAAGTGGGTTGGAGTACTTCAAATAAGAATATTTTAAATAAGGCCAAAATAAAATTATAGTTTGCTTGGAATTGCCTCCCGCCTCATGGAAATGCCCCCTCCTGAAAAAAATTTATTGACCAAAAGTAGGAAGATTTTTTTTTTTATTTAATCAATTTTTTTGCCCATTACATGTATCACATACACCATACAAAAAACTGAAATATTGTCAGATCTATGTAAAATAAGTCTTTTTGTTGATGGTAGATACTTTTTTTTAAAGTCAGAAAATATATTTACTGTTTACTGAGATTTTTATCAAAAATTTAAAATTTATCTTCAATTAAAAAAAAAATAATTTCCCTCCCTCCCTCCTGTACCTGAAACCCTTCAGGCGGCAATTCCAAACAAACAATTTTTTAAGGATGGCCTAATGGCCAATGTTGACTATTATATTTGTTATTTTAAAAAAAAATTCCATATATCATACGTAATATGAAATTATACATTTAATCTGGCTGTTTCACCCAATTTTAATACTAGTGAGGTGAGATGACAGTACAGATGAATTATGGGTAAATGTCTAAAACCGTGGGGGTTGAGGGTAAAGCATCAATGGACAACAACAGACCATTTTGTCATTCTATCCATGTATAGAACTCACCACCTTAGTGTGGACTTTCAGTAAGACATGGCATATTCTTGACGTTACCTAATTGTATACCCATTATGTAGCCCAAAGAAGGTTCCATATTTGTTTGCCCGATTTCTTGATCGCCCAGATTCCGCTCGCCCTAAAACTTGTTCACACAGGGTCCGTTCAACATAATTTAATGTAGAATAAAATCTTATAAATTTCTTTCCTAATTTTTGTACATTCAAAATAAAACAGACCGTCACTGTGTCCGTCAGACGTTATACATGTGCATGGTCATCGGTCACACCTATAAACAGCTCAGTCCTTCAATTGTTTTCAAAACAAAACATAGCACAAATCAGAGAAATAATACGGATGTATCCCCCTAATTCACATCAATATTAATCATCTAATTAACTATAGTGCAAACACTTAGTTATGTAATTAATTTATTGCTCTTCGATCGTATCAGAATTTGAGAAAAAAAATTCAAGTTCGTAAGGGAAATAAATAGAAAAAAATGATAAACTTGTATGTTAATTTTTAATTCATATATATAAAAGTATATATAAGCATTAGGCGAACCTCATATAGGGCGAACAAGATATTGGGCGAAAAATATTTCAGGCGAAAGGATTCTGTGCTAATGAACTCTGGCGAACGAACCCATTACCCCCCCAGAGAATGCCACGCCCTACTGAAAGTCCAAACTAAGGTGAAAATCGTCATATGCCCTAGACACAGGCCTTTAGATTGCTTAGAAAAAAAATTGAGGTGTTGAAAAAAAAATAAAGGTATGGAACTCTTTTCATGGGGTACCTACTTTCGCCAATAAAATTCTTTTAAATCGAATGCTTTATAATTTTACTTTCTATCCATATCTATTCAAATATAAACAATCTCCATTACTACCAAAGTTCATTCCGTAATTCCTTATACTTCTCGAGATATTCTGAAATCAATTCCCAAATTGACCTTATTTTTTTTACTCGACATCAGCTTGGGCCCTCACTAATTGTAAAGCGGAAACGACGGGACAAATTTTCCCCGGAATTAATTCTAAACTCAATGAATATTTGCTCATTTCCATTCGAGCTTTACAAGTTTTTTCTTTAATTTGATCATATGGTGTAACTAAGTCACAAACAACATTTTAGCAGTCTAATTGATTTGAAAATCGAAAGGTATATAATGCATTCCGGGAAAAATTCGTTCTACCATGGCTTCATTTACTTTCATAATCAACATGGCGGTAGTTGTTGATGTAGACGTTTTCAAATAATTTTTTCCCGAAAGGAATATTATTACGGACTTAACGTTACAATCTTGCGTAAGAAATCAACTTTAAATTGTTGAAAGATTTTGCAAATACTATGCAACTCTTCGCCGCACTTCAAACACCGTCTGTTTACATGTGAATGACCAGGGGCCCAAGCTAATGTCGAGTAACAGAAAGTAGGTCATTTTTGCAATTGATTTCAGAATATCTCAATAAATATACGGAATTTCGGAATGAGCTTTGGTAGAATTAAAGAATGTTTATCTATGAATAGATTTAAATAGAAAGTAGAATTTTAGAGCATTAGAATAAAAAATATTTTATTAGCGAAATTAGGTACCCAGTGTAAGAGTTCAGTACCTTTATTTTTTTTTTTACACACACAAATTTTTTTAAGCGATCCAAAAGCCTGTGGCCCTAGAACTTATTTTGTTGCATCAATTTCATACCTGTATTTGATTTGCATTTTGAAGAATGTTGATCAACGTCTTAGACACTGCTTTAAGCAACTGCATCTTTTAGCTGTGTTCCTCAACCATGTTCTCTTGTACTTCTGCTATAGAATAAGTTTTAATGTAATTATATGTAACTAAGATCAAGGAATGAATTGAACAGACAGAAATTAAACCAATTGCCCACACCATGTTCAGGGAACACATGCTTTTTAATTAAGAAATTTGGTTTTGTAAAAATTGTTATTGTAGTGATATGAATTTTGTTAAACAGCTGTTAAATGTTGAATACAGAGAACTAGCAAAATATGTAAACATCTAGTCCTTGGAAAATAAATGTCCACAAATATTCAATTCTCGATCCACTGATATACAACAGGTAAAACTGAAAAAACGTATTTTTAATAAATTATTTACCCAAACAAAAGTGATGCAGCCACAGTATATGATGCTGGTACCCATCGGACACTGACAAAACTCCTCCTCTACAAGTACAATCAGCTGATAATAACATTATCGTCCTCTGATTTAAAAAAAAATCTGTTAACAGATTAATTGAATAGATGATTGGGAAACTTTTTCATTCGGGTATGACATAAAACACTTCTGTTTCGCTCAAAATTAATAAACACGAAACAGATGACATTATCTGACTTGTTTACCTGTACTTTGATCGAAATTTTCCTCGTTGACACTCGCACCCAAGCTTTTATGGCACACAATTCACCCATCGTAAGTCGGAGAACCCTTCTGCTTTGTAAAACTTCTTAACTTTTTCTCAGAAACATGCTTAAATCAATATGTACACAACTCTGAGAGCTGCCCGGAAGTGAAAATTATCGTAAAATCTCGCGAGTCACGTGACGAGACTTTCAGACCCTTAAAGAAGCTATTCAGTATTCTGCAAAGTGGAAGGGGGCTGGAATGTCATACTTCTACTGTGTGCAGTCACATGTAAGTATTTGTATGTAATTTATTTACGCAACAAATAGTTTAGTGTACAGTAATTTAATCTATATATGCATAAATTACATGCTTAAATTTAGTCAAGGGTTTCCAGGTGTGTGCAACTGTGTCAATCTGTCATGCGCCATGATCGATTGTTTAGGCTTTAAAACGAAACAAGACTGATTTTAACTTAAATCATTTTTGATATAAGAATATAGTAAGTTTTCGAAGGCGACAGAAAATTTGAGAATATTCTAACTAAACGTATGGTTAATGTACGTCGAATTTCTTTTTTGTCTTGTCTTTTTTCATTTACATGCGCATGACCTAGTTCTAGACCTTTGTTATGGGCAGCGGAAAGGGCAAAAATTACAATAATAAGAAAACAAACAATTATTTTATTTCAATAACCATAAAAACTTAACAAATGATATACAAGGCATAATCAACAGACCTTTTCACAGAACAAATATACATAAACGCAAAACCAACGAACCCGTTCGTAACAAACATATATAAATGCAAAACCAACGATCATCTTTGCAGTACAAACGTACATAAAAACACGACAATCGAAAAAAACTTAACAAACGTGCACGCGGTAAATCTAGTCTTCCCAGCTCCCGACGGTCCCATTTTTTCCCCGCGATTTCTCTTTTGTCGGCGCACAGAAATTCTTCACACTTCTCAGGCACATTTCTAGGTTTAAAAAAATTCAACTTTAACAAAGAAGATGGGCGCATTTGGCGAGTAATCTGCAGGAATCATTTGTACGAAACATTTATGGTTTAAATGTCCATGATTTGGTTGGCTGAACATAGCTGGTCAGATTCTTCAAGCACGTCCATAGGTTTTTTTTCCATTTAGTTTGATAGACCGTGTGAAATTGTAACATTTATGTCCATTTTTCCTGGGGTACTGTAACATATTAATGTTCCACAAAAAATAAACACCTAAAATATTTAATGCATAGATGCATCATACATGTACATTATAGAATAGAAGATTAGATTCTGAATTGATTTCGCTCGAGAACCAAACTGAACCAAAATTTATCTAATTCAACATTTTAATACATAATTACATAAAATGAAACTGACAAAATAAATGGTTGTTTGCATGAAAAAAAAAAATTAACGCCCCATGCCAGACTCGAACCAAAAACTTTTCGCTTCGAGTGCAGTGAACAGGTAACCCAACTTACTGAGCTATCACCGCTACACATATACCGATAATTTTAAAAGGACAAAGAAGCACCACATTCACACATTTGGATTTTTTGGGAAAAGTTAATTTTTCGTGGTCTCTGGGTCTTCTCTCCATTTTTTAAAAAAGTGTATTCGTTTCTTTAAATTTAAATACACACGAATAACGTTTCAAAATCGTGGAGAGAAGACCCAAAGATAGAATTTTTTTTTTAAATTATTTAAAAATGTTCCATTTTGTACCAAATGTCTGAACTGGCCAATTTTCAAGTTATTTTTTAGCTCAAAGCTAAATTTCGGGAAAAATATTATCCTTCCTGTTGCACAGGAACCCGATAAATAAAAAAAATGTTAAAATTTCATGTGACATGTCGATAAAATTTTCACTTTTCAAGTACGCCCAGATTCCTGCCGAATGCCCATCAAAAGCGCCCACGTTCTTTGCATATTTATTACTGAATCAGCAGTATCATCTGCCAAAAGCGGTAAATCTCGTACCCAGCTATAAATGCGAAAAACACTGAAAAAAGGACACAAATGTTTTCGTAGAATCGCGATTAAAAACAACAAACTGAGGTACAGTTTATATTTTTTAATAAATGAAAACCCTCATTTACATGCTAGATAATTTGTGTGCACAGAAACTCCCCCACACATTTTTAGCTCACCTGAGCCGAAGGTTCAAGTGAGCTTTTCTGATCACATTTTGTCCGGCGCCTGTCTGTCTAGCTGTCTGTCCGTCTGTCTGTCTGTCTGTAAACTTTTCACATTTTCGACTTCTTCTCAAGAACCGCTGGGCCAATTGCGATTAAACTTTCCACAAAGCATCCTTGGGTAAAGGGGATTCAAGTTTGTTCAAATGAAGGGCCGAATCATTATTCAAGGGGAGATAATTGGGAATTAATAAAAAATTGGTTGCATGTTTTAAAAATCTTCTTCTAAAGAACCACTGTGCCAGAAAAGCTGAAACTTATGTGGAAGCATCCTCAGGTAGTGTAGATTTAAGTTTGTTCATATCATGACCCCCAGGGGTAGGGCGGGGCCAAAATGGCCGACCAAAGTTTTACATAGAACTATATAGGAAAATTCTTTAAAAAATATTCTTCTCAAGAATGACAAAGCCATATTTCATTATTTTTATATGGAAGCATCCCCAGGTAGTGTAGATTCTAGTTTTTTTCAAATTATGACCCCTGTGGGTAGGGCGGTGCCAAAATGGCCGACAATAGTTTTACACAGAAAAATATAGGAAACTTCTTTAAAAATCTTCTGCTAAAGAATGACAAAGCCATAATTCATCATATTTATATGGAAGCATCCTTAAGTAGTGCAGATTCAACTTTGTTCAAATCATATGACCCCCGTGGGTAGGGCGGGGCCAAAATGGCCGACCATAGTTTTACATAGAAATATATAGGAAAATTCTTTAAAAATCTTCTTCTCAAGAATAGTAAAGCCATAATTGATCATATTCATATGGAAGTATCCTCAGGTAGTGTAGATTCAAGTTTGTTCGAATCATGACCCCTGGAGCTAGGGGGGGGGGGGGGCAAAATGACCTACCAAAGTTTTACATAGAAATATAAATTGGAAAATTCTTTAAAAATCGTCTGCTAAAGAATGACAAAGCTATAATTCATCATATTTATATGGAAGCATCCTCAGGTGGTGTAGATTCACGTTTATTCAAATCATGACCCCTGTGGGTAGGGCAGGGCCAAAATGGCCGACAATAGTTTTACAAATAAATATATAGGAAAATTCTTTAAAAATCTTGTTCTCAAGAATGACAAAGCTATAATTCATCATATTTATATGGAAGCATCATCAGGTAGTGTAGATTCTAGTTTTTAGCTCTTCTGAGCCAAAGGCTCAAAGAGCTAATGCTGTGGCCATTTGTGCGGTGTGCGTCGTGCGGTGTGCGTTAACTTTTTAGAAAATGGGCCATAACTCAAGAACCCCTTGGCCAATAAGTGTCAAATTTGTCACAGGGTATCCTTGGCCTAAGGGCTACCTTATATACTAAAATAAGGGTTGGGACCCTTAAACAAGGGGAGATAATCAAGAAAACAAAACCAAAAGTACTGGTTGCTAAAAAATCTTCTTCTCCAGAACCACCAGGCAGATTTTCACCAAACTAACATGCAAGGATCTGAGGATATGTTGAAGATTAAAAATTGTTCAAGGCATGACCCTGGGGCAAAGGGCGTGGTCTCAAGGTCACTTCAAAGTTACCTAAATTTACAAATAATAAAAATGTTTATATTTTGCTTACTATTAGGACTAGGATCATCAAATCTTGTAAGTTGATGCATCTCAGGACATCACATCATGTTAACTCAAAAGTAGGTCACGGTGACCTACTTTTTAAATTTTGTAAGCATTTGTTTTCAAATTGATTTCAAGGCATATTTCAGGCATTTTAAGGCGTATGATCATCAAACTTTGTCAATTGATGCATCTTGGGTCCTTGAACAACGTAAGCTTAACAGTAGGTCACCGTGACCTACTTTTTGAACTTTATGACTAGTTCTTTTTAAAACATTTAATCCAATTATTTCAGACACTGAGAGGTTTAGAATCATCAAATCTTGTAAATTGATGCATCTTGGGACCTTAAAACATATTTATGAAAAAGTAGGTCACTGTGACCTACTTTTTGAATTTTGCAGGCATTTGTTTATGAATTGTTTAAAAGGCATATTTTGATTACCTTCAGATCTAGGATTATCAAACTTGGTCAGGAGATGCGTCTTGTGACTTTAAAAAATGTCGACCAAAATAAAGGTCACGGTGACCTACTTTAAACATTTTATGGCTATATTTTAGTATCTTAGGAATTTATTGGCTTAGAATCATCAAACTTTGTGAGTTGATGCGTCTTAGGTTTTCGGAGAGTGACGACCAAAAAGTAGGTCACGGTGACCTACTTTTGACATTTTATGGCTTTATTTAAGTATCTACGGTACTTATTGGCTTAGAATCATCAAACTTTGTAAGTTGATGAATCTTGGGTTTTCGGAGAATGATGTCCAAAAAGTAGGTCACTGTGACCTACTTTCGACATTTTAAAGCTATATTTTAGTATCTTAGGTATTTATTGGCTTAGAATTATCAAACTTTGTGAGTTGATGCATCTTGGGTTTTCGGAGAGTGACGACCAAAAAGTAGGTCACGGTGACCTACTTTTGACATTTTATGGCTTTATTTAAGTATATATGATACTAATTGGCTTAGAATCATCAAACTTTGTAAGTTGCTGCATCTTGGGTTTTCGGAGAATGATGTCCAAAAAGTAGGTCACGGTGACCTACTTTCGACATTTTATGGCTTTATTTAAGTATCTTAGGTATTTATTGGCTTAGAATCATCAAACTTTGTGAGTTGATGCGTCTTAGGTTTTCGGAGAGTGACGACCAAAAAGTAGGTCACGGTGACTTACTTTAAACATTTTATGGCTTTATTTAAGTATCTCTATGGTACTTATTGGCTTAGAATCATCAAACTTTGTAAGTTGATGCATCTTGGGTTTTCGGAGAATGATGTCCAAAAAGTAGGTCACGGTGACCTAATTTTTGACATTTAAGGCTTTATTTAAGTATCTACGGTACTAACTGGTTTAACTTTGTTTGTTGATGCATCTTTGGTTTTTAGAGATTGTCAACCAAAAAGTAGGTCATGGTGACCTACTTTTGAATATCTCAAGGACTTATTGGCTTAGAATCATCAAACTTTGTAAGTTGATGCATCTTGGGTTTTCGGAGAATGATGTCCAAGAAGTAGGTCACGGTGACCTAATTTTTGACATTTAAGGCTTTATTTAAGTATCTACAGTACTAACTGGTTTAACTTTGTTTGTTGATGCATCTTTGGTTTTTAGAGATTGTCAACCAAAAAGTCGGTCATGGTGACCTACTTTTGAATATCTCAAGGACTTATTGACTTAGAATCATCAAACTTTGTAAGTTGATGCATCTTGGGTTTTCGGAGAATGATGTCCAAGAAGTGGTCACAGTGACCTACTTTTAAAAATCTCAAATACTTATTGGCTTAGAATCTTCAATCTTTGTTTATTAATGCATCTTGAGTCTTCAGAAAACTTCAATCTTAATATAGGTCACTGTGATGTACTTATGGTTTTTTATAGCTTTATTATTAAAAATATTTTCAGTCCTAATTGGCTAAGAATCATCAAACTTTGTCAGTTGATGCAACTTGGGTCTTAGGATACTCAGGGTTAGAGGCTTCAAATAGAAGTGATAGATTTTACAACCCCTGCGAAATGATATTCATGATTTTAAGAACCTTTATGAGTTGTTCATAATTGTTCATGAATGGTTCTTAAAGGATTCTTAACATAGAAGTAGTTCATGAATAAAATTCATGAAAACATTCATAATTCATAGTTCATGAACATTTGATGAATCTTTATGAACATGAATGGGATCTTTAATTTTTTTCCATTTTCAATTTAAATCTCAGACATAAATTAATCTCACACATTTTTTTAATTCATCATGTTCATGAACATTCATGATTATTCATGAATTGATATTTTCTTTACATTCTTTTATTAAAAAAATTCTAACGAGTCAAAAATCAAAGATTTGCTAGTTGTTAAGTTACATTTTAATACTCGACATCACCATTTGCAAACAAAATTTACAATTCTTGGATAAAAATTTTAAAAATAATGGTTACCATTCTTAGTATAAGATATTGTACATTTAGTTGTTATATTAAGATGCCCATGGTACAAAAGTATATTAAATATAAATTGGATTCAGATATTTGTCAGAAATGTTTTTACATGATTTCTCTAAATAATGCCCTGGCATTTCAGCAAAAATCATAAATGAAAACCTACCACAATAAAAGTAAATAATTAAAGCATTTTCAAACT
>NW_026929917.1:0-10851 GCF_032062105.1 Saccostrea cuccullata
TATGAAAAAATAGAGATACTGAGAGCAATGAGCTCACTAAATGATACCCCCGCCTCCCATTACGTCCATGCTTTGCTATATATTGTTTTGCGGTAACGTGTAAAGAGGAATAACTCGTCTAATCAAATGTTATCCAGAAGCTTCTATATGTGACTTCATAGGTAAACCTATAATGGCAAATGTCCATGTTTTGCTATGTGAAACCTAAAATACGTTTTGAATAAAAAAGTTAAATACGAGGTGCACAATGGCAATATGTAATAAAGATTCTGTGAAAGTTTCATTAAATTTCACTCATTAGTATAAGAGGAGTTGCGGATAAGAGATAAAGCGGAACAGACGGATGGACGTACAGACGGACGGACGGAAATCCCGATTACTATATACCCTCCCACTTTTCAAGCGGGGTGTAATAAACCATATTAACGATAGCACTGGTATAAAAATGTTTAAAAACTAGAGGTACTGTGAGCGATGAGCTCACTAAATGATCCCCCACGCCACCCATATGAATGTAAAGGCAGTGTCCATGTTTTGCTCTGGAAAATCCAAAATATATGTCAGATCAAAAAGTAAAATAGGAGGTCACAATGGCAATATGTAATTAAGAATCTGTGAAAGTTTCATTAAATTTCCTTCAGTGGTATGAGAGGAGTTGCGGATAAGAGATGGGTACCCCAAAGCCTAACAGACGGACGGATGTACAGACGGATGGACGGACGGAAATACCAATTACTATATACCCTCCCGCTTTTCAAGCGGTGGGTATAAATATTGGGCAGCAATATATGCTTATTGCCTCTGATTCTTTCCTATAATAACCCGAGAGACCCAAGAAGGCTCTCAGTTCCTTGATATTGCAAGGAGTCGGGTAATCCTGTGCCGCCTTGACCTTGTCTGGGTCTGGACTGATACCAGACTTACTAACAATATGACCAAGATATATCGTAATTCATTGTGTGCAAAATTGCACATTTCGCCTTAAGTCGAAAGTCAGTTGCTGCTAACGTTTCAAATATTTCTTCAAGATGCACTAAGTGCTAAGCAAATGTTTTTGAAAACAGGATTATGTCGTCTAAGTATACGACATGATTTCCAAGACAAACCCCGTAATTCAGCCTTCATAACCCTCTGAAAAGTACCCAGTGAATTCCAACAATGGATAAGCGCTTGAATTGAAACAAGCCCATGTGAGTTCTGAAAGCTGTATACTGTCTGGAATTCTCATGAATCGAAACCTGATAAACCGCTATGTAGGTCCAAGCTAGAAAACAATGCTGAACGATTCCTCGACACTTGGTATTGGTTGCGCTTAAATCTTTGAACATTGATTCAATTTTCTGTAGTCACACACAAATCTGTTGCCACTATTACTTTTCTTAGCGACTAACATGCAATGCGAAGCCAAGGGACTTGTAGACTCTTCATAATATCCTGTGATATCATGTCCTCTAACATTTCGGACATCACTTCTTTTTGTTTCTGACTTAAGCGGTAAGCCCTCTGCCTGATTGGCATTGTATTTTACCCTCTGGCCCAGAAAATACATGTGAATATTTGTCAAACAAACTCTGTAATTTTCGGGACTGTGATTCAGTGAGATTTTCACCCATTCTGAATCCTTGGTTAGGGGGTGGGGTCACGTGAACATTTCTTTCTCTGGTACTATTTTTTGCATCGGGTAGCTTAACTAAACTGTCGTTCCGAGCTAAACAACAAAATTTCCCAATGGCATCCCCTTTTGGAATTTTTATGTCTATCAGTCAAGTTGGCAACTCTTAACCAGAAGTCTCTGTCGAGACTGTAGCTCTACTGGTTTATACTTAAAACAAAGGAAGAGAAAAGTAGCAGTTGGAACTTGAGACTTTAAATCAGCAATAAATAGAAAAATGATCCTTGCCACTCATCAAAATAAAAACCAATGCACATAATTATGTATCTTAGTATAGTCTACTTGTGTGCCAAGTTATACTGAAATCAGACCAAAACTGCAGGAGGAGTAGCATTTCGAAAGAATTTCACAGAAATTTCTATTTTTAGTAACCATGGCAACATTGTTCATTGAAATCAAAAACCGATCACAGAATTATGTATTCTCAGTGTAGTCTACTTGTATGCCAAGCTTATCTGAAATAGAACGAGAACTGTAGGAGGAGTAGCATTTTCAAAGAATTTCACAGACATTTCTATTTTTAGTAACCATGGCAACACCGTTCATCAAAATCAAAAACCGCTACACAGAATTATGTATGTTAGTGTATTCTACTTGTGTGCAAAGTTATACTGAAATCAGACCAAAACTGTAGGAGGAGTAGCATTTTGAAAGAATTTCACAGAAATTTCTATTTATAGTAATCATTTTGAAATACACATCAACAAAACAACGTAGGCGCAAGGGCATATCCTATCTAATTTAAAATAAGTAATGCATTATATTAAGGAGAATAGTCTAAAAATTATTATTATTGCTGCACAAATCCTATGCACTTTCTCAATTGATAAAAGTTTTAAGAAACTTACACTGGACTGCGAATTTTTACCCTCTTTCAACTTAAAACTGTTCGTATAGTAACTAAACATTTTCAGTGTTGACATTTGTGCAGCAACTTCCTAAATCTTTGAAATATTCTACGTCTCTTTATACTTTGTTTCTGTAAAACAAAGTAGGAGGAGTAGCATTTTGAAAGAATTTCACAGAAATTTCTCATAAACTTTTAGTAACCACGGCAACACCGTTCACCGAAATCAAAAACCGATACACAGAATTATGTATCTTAGTGTATTCTACTTGTGTGCCAAGTTATACTGAAATCAGACCAAAACTGTAGGAGGAGTAGCATTTTGAAAGAATTTCACAGAAATTTCTATTTTTAGTAACCACGGCAACACCGTTTATATAAATCAAAAACCGATATACAGATTTATGTATCTTAGTGTAGTCTACTTGTGTGCCAAGTTATACCGAAATCGGACCAAATCTGTAGGAGGAGTAGCATTTTGAAAGAATTTCAAAGAAATTTCTATTTTTAGTAACCAAGGCAACACCGTTCATCGAAATCAAAAACCGATGCACAGAATTATGTATCTTAGTGTAGTCTACTTGTGTGCCAAGTTATAGTGAAATGGGACCAAAACTGTAGGAGGAGTAGCATTTTGAAAGAATTTCACAGATATTTCTATTTCTAGTAACCACGGCAACACCGTTTATCGAAATCAAAAACCGATGCACAGAATTATGTATCTTAGAGTGTAGTCTACTTGTGTGCCAAGTTATACTGAAATGGTACTTAAATCTGTAGGAGGAGTAGCATTTTGAAAGAATTTCACAGAAATTTCTATTTTTAGTAACCAAGGCAACACCGTTCATCGAAATCAAAAACCGATGCACAGAATTATGTATTTTAGTGTAGTCTACTTGTGTGCCAAGTAATATTGAAATTGGACCAAAACTGTAGGAGGAGTAGCATTTTGAAAGAATTTCAAAGAAATTTCTATTTTTAATAACCACGGCAACACCGTTCATCGAAATCAAAAACCGATGCACAGAATTATGTATCTTAGTGTAGTCTACTTTTGTGCCAAGTTATATTGAAATCAGACCAAAACTGTAGGAGGAGTAGCATTTTGAAAGAATTTCACAGAAATTTCTATTTTTAGTAACCACGGCAACACCGTTCATCGAAATCAAAAACCGATGCACAAAATTATGTATCTTAGTGTAGTCTACTTGTGTGCCAAGTTAGGTTTGGAAAAAAAGTTGTTGCTACGTGCCTGATGTTAACTAAACTTGTTTACATTTTGTCACTTCGAAACACCTGAGCCAATATTTGCATTTACTACGCATTTGGTTAAATGACCTTGTTTCGATAGAATGAGTATTTTTTTATTGTTTGATCAGTCTATTAGTCAACAGAGTTAGGAAAGTTAGGGTACCAACCTTTGTAATGCGTTATGCAGTTAGAAATATAATTTTTATTCTACCTTGTGACTACCTATGTCGTACATTCTTATCGGAGACCTGAATAAAGGGGCATCATTTACTTAGCGCTTCCCTGTGTCTAATTTTAAACTAATCGTCCCAAACCTATTTGGACTGGACATTACGTCAATAAGGGTCCTCTGCACTGCCAGCGACTTCCCAAACTCTACATATATCGTACCAAAAACACGACACTATAGTATTTTCATCTCCTTATTTTTATTTTCGCTCGCTATGTATAATTTTCTTCTTATAATAATGTACCAATTGTATTGTGGAAATAGTCCCGAAACTAGATGATTAATTTTAGCAAAGTTAATGA
Source organism: Saccostrea cuccullata (assembly GCF_032062105.1). NCBI lineage: Eukaryota > Metazoa > Mollusca > Bivalvia > Ostreida > Ostreidae > Saccostrea > Saccostrea cuccullata. The sequence goes on from NW_026929917.1 coordinate 4,302, forward strand.
AATAGAAAAATTCCCTCAGAAGTTTAATTCAATATAATTAATAAGAAATGGAGCGGTGCTTTTTTTTTAGATATTGTCTAGTCATTATTTCTGATTAAAATCATAACAGTGCACGTTTGTGACTTCTTTACTTAATTAACATTTAATAAGTTGCTATACAACAGTTTTAAGTAGGAAATCATAAGACGCAAAAGTAAATATAATTGCATACTAAATATTTACGAGGGTTAGCATTTAAAATTGTTATGAACTGATTACTATATAGGGCTCCACAGAGCGGTTAATGGATGTTTGTAAAACACTTAATCCCCCTCGTCCAAATTGGAATTTTTCCAAGTCCAAGGAGCATCAATCTTTCAAAAATGGCGCGATCGTACCCTAAACAAAACTTGACCTAGATTTTCATCTGATTAATCTGCATTCCAAATTTAATTTCAGTATGTGCAACCTCTGCGAAGAAAATGAAGGGAAACTGCAAATAACTGGAATTTTTCTAAGTCCAAAGGGCGTTACTCTGCTAAAAATATAGCGATCGTATCCAAAACAAAATATGACCTAGATATTCATCCGATAATTTTGTATACCAAATTTTCAAAAGTGGACCGACAGACAGACAGACCGACCGACCGACCGACCGATAGACAGCAGCAAAGCAAACTGCCCTCCCTTTTTCAAAGGGGGGCATAAAAATATATGTATAATGCATCTTGACACTACATACCGTATAAGTGGAAATTTTAGCGAAATGCAAATTTAGCGATTTGTCCTTGAAAAAGTGTACTTCATTTTTAGCGAAAATTAATTTTAGCGATTTAAAAATGCTCACTAAAGAAGGTTTTACAAATAAAACGCAATTAATTTTAAGCGATATTCAATTTTAGCGATTTCAACACCCTAATAACTCGCTAATAATGCCAAAATTGAATCCTAGCTAAAAATTCTGCTTATACGGTATTTCGGAATCGGCTCATTTGACTTTACAAAAGAATTTTAAATCAAATTGATTTCGATGTTAAAGGGGCCTGGACACAGTTTCAGCGAAAAAATTTTTAACCATTTTTTATGCTTACAAATACTTTACTAAGGTATTTCTAATGATCAGAAAATTTTTGAATTTCAGTTGTCGAGTTACAAGACTGATTTAGAGTTCCAATCCTTTATTATGTAAACAAGGTCCGAGCCATGTTTTTGTTACATAGGTTAAACATGCTGATATGTGTTCGTCAAAGCAGATTTTTTCAATAAAGAAGTTAAATCTAAATACAACTAGAAAACTGACCAGTCAGCAAGGGCCCAGCTGAGGGGTAGAATATAAGGGTGCAGCTCAAGTTTTACTTGATTACATTTTTATTTATTGGGCTAGCATCGTTGGTTTAGCTGAAATGCCAATATAGATGTACGTTGGACCAACGTTTGGCATTCTATTGTTCCCCAAACGCGAATATTCTACCAACCATCCAACAAAAACCCACCGTTGGTCCAACTTAAACATGCTATTTCGGTAATTTGTTTTTTTAACAGGAACTGTAACATAACTCAGATTAATGGACTAGGTAAAGTTAATAATTTTCATGATATAGACGATTTTTTTATCTTTTGAGAAAGTAATAATGTATTATGCAAAGTCTAGTGTCATTTTACTTTTTTTTTCTCTCGCTAAGTTCTAATGATGTTAATTATCTTGATAATTTTTGAACATTTCTGAATGATGCCTAATTATTAAGAAAGATCAATTTTGATCTAGGACAGTGATACAATCAAAATTTTGTTAAAAATTTCGAAAATCACAACTGGGGCCATGTTTTAATGAATAAAATGAATACATTTCACCGCGTAGTTTTTAATTTTTTTATTCAAAGTTAAAAAAAAGTTGGAATTGAAGTGAAAAATATTTGTATAGAATGGTAATGATGGTTTCAGAAGGGTAGAATTTTGAACATCACAGAAAGTTTACAACTTCTTTATATTCTTGAATTTATTATTTGCATCATTTGCAATGAAATTAGATCAAATGAAAGAAAAAGTGAGCAAGCTCACATACCCCACGCTCCCCAAATCTCAAAGTGCTGACAAACTGTTCATCAATATATTCAAGATATCCCCAAAAGTGCCAAAATTCCCAGAAAAATAAAGGAATCGGAATTTCCTGGTAATATGCACATCTACACATTGTGTCCTAAATACCTGCAAAGTTTGACGAAATTCTGTGCAGCGGTTTATGAGGAGTTGTTTATCTCTATATTCAAGGTATGGCCAAATGCCTAAGATAAAAAGTGCGGAAATTCCCGGGAAAAATAATAAAATCGGAATTTCCTGGTAATATGCACATCTACACATTGTGTCCTAAATACCTGCAAAAGTTGACGGAATTCTGTGCAGCGGTTTATGAGGAGTTGCGCTGACAAACTGTTCATCTCTATATTCAAGGTATGGCCAAATGCCTAAGTTAAAACGTGCGGAAATTCCCGAAAAAAATAATGGAATCGGAATTTCCTGGTAATATGCACATCTACACATTGTGTCCTAAATACTTGCAAAGGTTGACGAAATTCTGTGCAGCGGAGTTGCGCTGACAAAAAAAAGACTGACTGACACTCTGACGGACGGGTCAAAAACATTATACTTCACGCAACTAGTTGCGTGGGGTATAATAACGTATACCAATCCAGGCATCCATTTTTAGCCGGGCTTATTGCTCAGAGAGCAATTGCCGGCTTATGTGATCCTGTTCAAGGCAGGATGTTAACCCAATAGTCGCCATTTTACGTGCAAAAATATAGTTCTTACTCTCAACCGCTTTTGAGATAATACAAACGCTAAATAAAGCAACAAAATTAAAATGAAGTTTTATCTATATAAAATAAACATTTGTAGTAATGACTTTGAAAACTTCATAAGTCAAAGAACATAGTTCATTAGCGTAAGGATTTTTGATAATCAGTGTTACCGTAGTTCTCTACACATACGAGGTAAAGCAGGAGAGGGAACCAGACTGGCCTGTTTGTTTACATTCAGCTGCGGTACCAGATTAATTCTGATTCTGACAAAATCGGACCGTGGTATTAGGATTGAAAAACTCACTGTCAGTGTCTTATCATTTATATTGATAGTTTTAAAATAATTTTTTCATCAGAATATAAACGTGATTCATGTAAGAAATCCATTCTACTCTGTAAATGAGCCCGGCTCTCTGTACTTCTGAGTACTTTGATTTTATTGTATCATCTGTCCTTAAGCAGTATTGTCTTTCCTGATATACTTTATTTTTAGGTCACCTGATTAAACTCAGTTGACCTGTTGCTATCCGTTTTCGTCCGTCGTCGTACGTCGTGTGTTAAAATTTGAACATTTTCATCTTCTTCTCTGCAACCACTTAACTAATTTCCACCAAATTTGGCATAAAGCATCTATGGGTGAAGGGAAACAAAAATGGTGAATTTCATGGTTCCTGCCCCCCTGGGGCTTGAGGGGCGGGGCGAAAACCATTAAAATTGATGCAATCTTTAAAAATATTCTTCTTTACTCCTGGACACCAAGCAGTCAAACTGTTAGCATGAATGTAAAAACCATTGTGTCCTCTACCAAAATTGTGAAATTCATGGCCCCAGGTTCAGGGTTCCTGGTGTTAGGGTGGGGCTCTATTTATTATATAGTGAAAATGCATTATTTTTTTGAAAATCTTCTCCTCTGCTTCTTGGTATTAAAAACACTAACGAAGTACATAGTTATGATGAGCAAGAGTGCCTCTACCAAAATTATGAATTTTATGGCCCCAGGGTCAGGGGTTCTGGTGTTAGAGCGGGGCTCTATTGATTATATAGTGAAAATGCATTGTTTCTTTGAAAAGCTTCTTCTCTTCTCCTGGGTATTGAATAAACAAATTTAGTATAAAGTTATAATGCCTCGACCAAAACTGTGAATTTCATAGCTCCTGTGTCAGGGGTTTTGCCATTCGGTGTAAGGAGGAGGGGGGGGCTCTTTTGGTTATGTAGTGAAAATGCATTAATTCTTTGAAAATCTTGTGCTTTGCTACTGGGTTTAATGCTTATGATCCTAGTTTATATATTTATGAAGAAAGAAAGGTGCATCTAGCAAAAAAATTTAATTTCATGCCCCCTGGGTAAGGGGGGGGGGGGGGTTGGTTACATAGTCTGAAAATAAATTAATGCTTTGAAATCTGCTCTTTGGCATTAATCAACCATTTATGATGAAATGAAATCTATAAAATTTCCAAAATTTTGAAATATGTGGCTCCACGGTCAGTCCTTCCTTTGGGGTGGGGTGCACAACTGGTTATAAAGTTGAAGTGCGTTTTCTCTTTGTTACTCTCATCTGCCTCTTGGTATTAAGTAAATAAACTAAGCATGCTACGTTTATAATTATGATAAGCAATGGTGCCTCTTTCAAAATTGTGAATTTCATGGCCTTTGGTTTAAAACACGAACCAAATTCAATTGTTGAAAAGTTGTTACGTGATACTCAGGTGACCTGTAAGGCCCGTGGGCCTCTTGTATCAAATTACGTACATAAATTGATGCCAATTCAGTTTGCCAAAGACGTGTGTTATTCAAGACAAATAATCAAATCTGGTCCATTTACTTATCAAAACTCCATCTGTTAGATATGTTTTTAAACAATGGCTTAAAAATGTACAATGATGTATTTTTTTTATTAAGAGGTTCAAGTGAATTTACAGATGGGTGTTAAGTTGTTTGCAATTGTCCTTAAGGGTTTCCTTTCATCTTTTATCTAGTGTCAAAGTCAAGATATACTCAGGTGTCAGTAGATTTTTCTTTGTTAGGGGATTACCCGTGTTAGAGTCGATTAATTGATAATGGTCAGATCAAGGTAACGTGATCTCCTACAAAAGGGATTTCAATTAACGAAACTATTTGAGAACAAAGAAACAATTTTGATTGACGAAATTGACCAGGGAAGCTCGGGTCTCCGACTCAGATTGCGTATCCTATCTCGGTCATTCTTATCGGAGACCTGAATAAAGCAGTGTCATTTACTTAGCGCTTCACTGTGTCTAATTTCAGGTAAAATGGTTTATATATCTTTTTTTCTTTTTCTTTTAAAAGTAACTGCAAGTTTTTACTCTGTTTCGTAAAGTATTTGATTTTGTTTTCTGTTTTACGTTCTAATAATTAATTACACAAAAATCAGTTATTCAGTTTTAATTTTTTAATTGTTTAAACTTTTTATAAAATTAGTTCTCAGTCAATATTCATCATTATACGAGGCTTAATATTATTTGTTTCAATTACTTTGGGTCAAACAGGCAAAGTTCGGAAATAATTTATTCAGTTTAGTTTTGGGGTTTTACTGATTGTTAAATTGGTTTTCACTTTTCACAAGGTGAACAAACCAAAAATGTGGCGAGTCACTTTCATATTTTAAGTTCTTAAGATTGATCAAGTAGTAGAGATGATTTAGGTAAATAATGGTTTTTATAAATCTTCTTATTTTGGGTTAAACTTTATTCAATGTCAACTTCTCTTTCAGTAGCATTTTTTTTTTGCATTTTTTTACTACATTTCCCTGATATCAATTTCCTGCAATATACAGGGGGGAAGGGGGGGGCAAACCTTTCGATTAACATTTCCTATAGTAAAAGTTGGGAAAAAAAGGGGGGGGGGGCAGCCTACCCCTGCTGCTACTTGCCTGATGTTAACTTGAACTTGTTTACATTTTGTTAGTTCGAATTTCCTTAGCCGATGTTTACGTTATTTCTCATTTAGTTAAATGGCCTTGTTTCGATTTTTAGGTCACCTGAGTTAACTCAGGTGACCTATTGCTATCCGTTTTCGTCCGTCGTCGTGCGTCGTTCGTCGTGCGTTAACATTTGAACATTTTCAGCTTCTTCTCTGCAACCACTGAACCAATTTTAACCAAATTTGGTACAAAACATCTATGAATGAAGGGGAACAAAAATTGTGAATTTCATGATCCCTGCCCCCCAGGGGCCTGAGGGGTGGGGCCAAAACCACTAAAATTAGTGCAATCTTTAAAAATCTTCTTCTTTACTCCTGGACATCAAACAGTCAAACTGTTTGCATGTTTGTAATCAGCAATGAGTCCTCTACCAAAATTGTGAAATTCATGGCCCCAGGGTCAGGGGTTCTAGTGCTAGGGCGGGGCTAAATAAGTAGGTAGTGAAAATGCATTATTTCTTTGAAAATATTCTTCTCTGCTCCTGGGTATTAAATAATCCAACTAAGTACATAGTTATGATGAGCAAGAGTGCCTCTACAAAAATTGTGAATTTTATGGCCCCAGGGTCAGGGATTCTGGTGTTAGGTCGGGGCTCTTTTGATTATATAGTGAAAATATATTAATTCTTTGAAAATCTTGTTCTCTGCTCCTGGGTATTAAATAAACTAACTAAGTACATAGTTATGATAAGCAAGAGTGCCTCTACCAAAATTGGGAATTTTATGGCCCCAGGGTCAGGGGTTCTTGTTTTAGGGTGGGGCTCTAATGATTATATCTATAGTGAAATGTATGAATTCTTTGAACATCTTATCCTTTGCTCTTGGTTAATATG
>NW_026929918.1:0-11012 GCF_032062105.1 Saccostrea cuccullata
CTTACTTTGGGCAACAACGTAATCTTCACCATGCTGCCATATGGAGGCATCAATGGATCACAAACACATCTTGTTTTATTTGCTAGTTTTGTTGTTGCCATTGTTTCAAAACCAATTGCTACCTTTCTCTACTTTTGTTAAGTAAAAAAAAATCAGTAGAGCTGTGGTATTGCCAGGGACTTCTGGTTTTTAAATTAAATTTGACTACAGAATGTTCTGTTTGCCTGATCAATAACAAGAGGCCCAGGGGTCACATGGCTCACCTGAGAAAATTGGCTAGGAAAAAGCACAAATCAAATCAGAACTGAAAAGTTTACTGAAAAGGGGGGGGGGGTGAATTTTAATACTACTTGAGAATGTCTTCATATTAATACAGGATAAGGCTTTGCTGTTCTTGATAAAAAGATTTTTTAAAAACATTTTCTTCCTATATATAACTTCATAATAATTTGAATTTGATTCCTTATTGTTTCCCTCCCTACTCCAAAGGACCATGATTTGAATAAATTTAAATCTTCAATACATGAGGATGCTTACATGTCAATATGACTAAACATAGCTTTTCTGTTATTCGGATTTTTCCCTTTGTTTTCCTATGTAAAACTTTGATCCACCATTGAGACCCTTCCCTACCCTTGGGGGTTATAATTTGAACAAATTTAATTCTACACTACCCGAAAATTTTTCCATATAAACACTAGTATCATTAATCATGGCTTTGCTTTTCTTGAGATTTTTTCAAATATATTTTTAATGTAAAACTTGAAACCCCCTTTGTTGCCCCACCTTATCCCTGGGGGTTATGATTTGAACAAACTAGAATCTACACTACCTGAGGATAATTCCATATAAATATCACTAATCATGGCTTTGAAGTTATAATTTTAACAAACTTGAATCTATACACTACCTGAGGATGATTTCACATGAGTTTCATCTTTCCTGGCCAAGTGGTTCTTAAGAAGAAGATTTTTAAAGAATTTTCCTATATACATTTTGTATCGGCGTGGTCCTTCATCTGAACAAACTTAAGTCCTCTTCAACTTTGCTTTGTGGCAAGTTTGTTGAAATTGGCCCAGTGCTTCTTGAGAAGTTGAAAATGTGAAAAGTTTTACAGACAGACAGACAGACTACAGACAAAATAAGATTAGAAAAGCTCACTTCAGCTTTCAGCTCAGGTGAACTAAAAAGGGGTTATCGTAGCGTGACCTCTTTAGAGTCCTATGATGTATCAACTGACAAAACTAGATGATCTTTTGTCTTATTGTCTTAGTGAAATATTAACATTTTAATGAATCTTAATTTTTGGTCAACTTTGAAATAAATTTGAGACCATGCCCTTTGCTCTATGGTGATGCCTTGATAAATTTTTATTCTTCACTATATGTTCATTCTAATGTGTGAGTTACAGTGTAATGTGATAATCTGTGCCGAAACCCCACAAATGGCAATACACAAGTATTAGCTCACTGGGTCTTTGGCTCAGAAGAGCTAAAATCATTGCTAAAACTATGGACCAGACAAATTTTCTGAAATTTTTCTTTCAGTGACCTTGAATTTTCCCAAATCACCTCGGGTCAAAGTCATGGCACATCCTCAGGCCAAAATGTATTTTCTAATGTTCCTTTGTAAGTAAGATACTGACCACGAACAATGAATCATTATTGTCAGTGACCTTGAACTTGAACAAATGACCTTAGCTCAAGGTCTTCACACACCATCAGGTCATATTGCCGATTGCAATTTTGAGGTGCCAAGGCGCCTAAATTACTCATCAATTTAATCTCTGGCACATGTATATACTGGACATGTGTAAGGAACTTTTTTCTTTCAGTGACCTTGAACTTGTTCAAATGACCTAACATTATGATCAATGTCAAGGCCATGACATACCCTTAAGTCATTAGCAATAATTTTGTAAAATAAGAACTCACCAAGTTCATCCATAAGAAAGATGTGGACAACAAACAAATTATGAACTTTTTATTCCAGTGACCTTGAACTTGCTCAAATAAAATCAAGGGCATGACACACCCTCAGGTCTTGAATAATTTTGTGTGAAATAGTATATTCTAATGATCCTCCCTTTGTTTAAGAAATACAATTTATCATTTTAGTGAAAATGCCATTAGGAAAAGGAATTGCTCCATGAACAAGAAGCCCAAGGGCCTTGAATTGCTCTTCTGATAAATTGTACAATCTATGACTTCTATTAATATTGAAGCCTAATGCAAGATGCATCAACTGAAAAAAGCTCGATGATTCATAGCCAGGTAAGTCATGGTAACCCACTTTTTAATTAAAATTTTCTGAGGACTCAAGATGCATTAATTGACAAAGATTTATGATTCTAAGCTAATAAGCATCCGAATACTCAAAGGTAGGTCACCATGACTTACGTTTTAGTCGACACTCTCCAAAAACACAAGATTTATCAACGGAAAAACTTTGATGATTCTAAGCCAATAAGTCCCTAATGTACTTAAATTTAGCTGTAAAAATCAAACAAAGACGACATTCTCAAAAAAACCCAAAAATGCATCAACTGACATTGTTTAATGATTCTAAACCAATAGGTACATGAGATATCCAAAATTAGGTCACCTTGACCTAATTTTTGGTCAACATTTTCCGAAAACCCAAGATACATCAATTGACAGTCAGTTGACAATTCTAAGCCATTAAGTACCCGAGATACTTAAATATAGCTATAAAACGTCAAAAGTAAGTCACGGTGAGCTACTTTTTGTCCCCCGCTTGAAAAGTGGGGGATATTAATTTGGGTTTGTCCGTCCGTCCGTCTTTCTGTCTGTAATGCTTTTGTTTCCACATGATATCTCGAGAACCCATTGAGCTTTTGCAATGAAATTTAGCATAGCAACTCCCTATGGACTAAAGAAGACCCCTATTGATTTTGAGGTCAAAAGGTCAAAGGTCAAGGTCATAATTAAGCAAATTCTGTCTGTTATAACACTTTCGTTTCCACACAATATCTCTAGAACCATTTGAGCTATTGCAATGAAATTTTACATAACAACTCCCTGTGGCCTAAGGAAGACCCCTATTGATTTTGAGGTCAAAAGGTCAAAGTTCAAGGTCGTAAATTTATACATTCTGTCTGTGTGTAACACTATCATTTCCGGGCGATATTTCAAAAAGATTTAGAGCTTATGCTATGTAATTTTATACCAAAACTCCCTAGGACCTCTCTCACCCCTCTCAAAGTGCCCCGCCCCGTTTGTTTTATTAGTATTTATAGTATTACATGTTGCTATTTTGAGCACAGGTGCATGCGGAGAGTTACTGCGTATAAAACAGGTTCTCGGCGGACTTTATGTTCTTATTACATCTATTAGAACTGTTTAACAAAGGCTAAATAAATCAAACACCATGGACTGTGTAAAATTTTGACAATATTGAGCATGAATATATACATGTATGTGACTTTACTTCTGCATATACTTGACGACATTTAAAGCGCCTCCGTGGTCTAGTGGTATGTCTCCTGATTCACAAGTGAGAGGTCGCGTGATCAAATCTGGGACGATGGTCGATTTTTTTTTTTTTTAATTTTCTTTTTTTTTAAATGATAGTATTCAGCATGTGAAAAGAAAAAATTATGAGGTTATATCACCATTACAGTGTGATAAATATTCCATATAAAAAGAATCTTCTATACACATAATAAAGAATAAGCAATCAAATCTTTATACGCATATTGACATACATGTATTTTATTTGCATCAGTATACATGTATACATTTAATAATTCTACTAATTCAGTCAGGGGGATCCAACTTTTTCCCTAAGCGGGGGACATGAATTCTCTGAATTATCTTGTTGATTGGTAGTCTCCAAAAACCTAAGACGCGTCAACTGACAAAACTGACAAAGTTGCGGGTCCTTCGGATGAGACCTTAAAAACCGAGGCCCCGTGTCAGCGGCAGGCATTGGCATGATAAAGATCCCTCACTGCTCAATGGCCCTGAGTGCCGAGTAAAGGTCAAAATTTGAAGCCCTTCACCGGCATACGGTGACGTCTCCATATGAGTGAAAAATTCTCGAGAGGGACGTTAAACAATATACAATCAATCAATCAATAAGGACCTAAGATACTTAATTAAAATATAACCATTCCAGGAGAAGAACTTGTAAGATGTAAGAACTTGCTTCTGATTGTTTTGTGTTGAACAATAAAATATGTTCTAATCAAACCATTTAATGTCAAAAGAAGGTCACCATGACCTCCTTTTTGGTTGACTTTTCTGAAGGCCAAAGATGCATCAACTGACATAATTTGATGATCATAGGTCTGAAAGCATTCAAAATATGCCTTTTAAACAATTCAAAACAAATGACTGCAAAATTTAAAAAGTATGTTACAGTGACTTATATTTTCATAATTCATAAATATGTTTTAAAGCCCCAAGATGCACTTACAAGATTTGATGATTCTTAACCTCTCAGTGTCTGAAATAATGGGATAAAATGTTTTAGAAAAGATAAGTCATTAATTCCAAAAGGAGTTCACAGTGACCTGCTTTTCAGTTGATGTTGTTTAACGACCCAACTGGTAAAGTTTGATGGTCATAGGCCTTAAAGTGTTCAAAATATGTCTAAAAATGAATTTGAAAACAATTGCCTGCAAAATTAAATAAAATAAGTCATTAATTGTGACCTATTTTTGAGTTAACATGATGTGAAGTTCAAAGATGCATCAACTTACAAGATTTGATGTTCCTAGTCCTTATACTAAGCAAACTAGAACTGTCCAAAACGGGACAAATACCCCCTGCTTGGTTTTTCAGAAGTAAGTTTTTCCATAACAAGAGGCCCATGGGCCTTATAGGTCACCTGAGCATTATGCAACAACTTTCCAGTGATTGAATTTGATCCATGTTTTAAGCCAGATGCTATAGCATTTACAATTTTGATCATCATAACTATACACTTAGCAGTTGCTTAGTTTGGTTACTTAATACCCATAGGCAGGGTAGGGGAACAAAAAATGCATTTCAACAAATCAGTAATATTCAGCAATAATCAGTAGTGCTGCTACCACACATGAACCCTTGACTCTTAGGCCTAGATCCACACATTGCACAATTTTTGAAAAGGCATCCTTGCTTTTCAAAAGTATTTGATTAATACCAAGGAGCAGATTTCAAACAATTCATTATTTTTCAGTACAGACCCCCCCTCTATGGTACTACTGACCCTGGGGCCTTGAAATTCACAATTCTGGAAGATAAGGGCCCTTGCTCATAACTATATAGGTAGTTCATATGCTTAATACCCAGGAGCAGAGAAGAAAATATTCAAAGATTTAATGTTTTTTCACTATATAATCAATAGAGCCCCTCCCTAACACCAGAACCCCTGACCCTGGGGCCATAAAAATTTACAATTTTGGTAGAGGCATTCTTGTTCATCATAACTATGTACTTAGTTAGTTTATTTAATACTTTGGAGCAGAGAAGAAGATTTTCAAAGAATTCATGTATTTTCACTATATAATCAATAGAGCTCCGCCCTAACACCAGAACCCCTTGACCCTGGGGCCATAAAATTCACAATTTTAGTAGAGGCACTCTTGCTCATCATATCTATGTACTTAGTAAGTTTATTTAATACCTAAGAGCAGAGAAGAAGATTTTCAAAGAATTTGTGTATTTTCACTATATAATTAACACCAGACCCCTGACCCTGGGGCCATAAAATTCACAATTTTGGTAGAGGTACTCTTGCTCATCATATCTATGTACTTAGTAAGTTTATTTAATACTTAGGAGCAGAAAGGAAGATTTTCAAAGAATTTGTGTATTTTCACTATATAATCAATAGAGCCCCGCCCTAACACCAGAACCCCTGACCCTGGGGCCATAAAATTCACAATTTTGGTAGAGGCACTCTTGCTCATCATAACTATGTACTTAGTTAGTTTATATAATACCCAGGAGCAGAGAAGAAGATTTCAAAGAAATAATGCATTTTCACTATATAATCAATAGAGCCCCGCCCTAACACCAGAACTCCTGACCCTGGGGCCATAAAATTCACAATTTTGGTAGAGGCACTCTTGCTCATCATAACTTGCACTTAATTAATTTATTTAATACCTAGGAGCAGAGAAGAAGATTTTCAAAGATTTCATGTATTTTTACTATATAATCAACAGAGCCCTGCCCTAACACCAGAACCCCTGACCCTGGGGCCATAAAATTCACAATTTTGGTAGAGGCACTCTTGCTCATCAAAACTATGTACTTAGTTAGTTTATTTAATACCCAGGAGCAGAGAAGAAGATTTTCAAAGAAATAATGCATTTTCACTATATACTTATTTAGCCCCACCTAGCACAAGAACCCCTGACCCCAGGGCCATGAATTTCACAATTTTGGTAGAGGACTCAGTGCTGATTACAATCATGCAAACAGTTTGACTGCTTGATGTCCAGGAGTAAAGAAGAAGATTTTTAAAGATTGCATTAATTTAAATGGTTTTGGCCCCACCCCCCAGGCCCCAGGGGAGCAGGGAACATGAAATTCACAATTTTTGTTCCCCTTTACCCATAGATGCTTTGTACCAAATTTAGTTGAAATTGGTTCAGTGGTTGCAGAGAAGAAGCTGAAAATGTTCAAAAGTTTACGACCGATTGACGACGAACGACGAACGACGTACGACGACGGACGAAAACACCTCTTATATTTATTTTATACATGCTTAATTCATTATATACCAGTCTGAATTTTATTAATGATGTAAATTCATGCACGGATCTGGGGGGGGGGGGGGGGGGGGGGGGGGGTCACCCCCCCCCCCTGGAATTTACAAGGTTAAAAAATGTATATACTAAAACAAGGAAAAAGTTACAATGGACCCCCCTTGGAAAATGCAGATCCCCCCCCCCCCCCCCTGGTAAACACGAATATGTGTAAAATAGGTATGAAAAGTTAAACATTTGCGGCAATAAAAGTCACCACTACCCCCACCCCACCCCCCACGATATAGGTTTTTGACGTTTGGGTGAGATTTACTTTAGGTTTTTTTTTTTTTGATTGTCAATTTCTGGGATAGGATTTTTTTTTGACTGAGGTGGACCCCCCCCCCCCCCACCCGGAAAAAAATTTCTGGATCCGCGTCTGAAATTAGATTTTGATATATGTTTTGCTCATAATAGGACCTTTTTAAATTTACTAACCCCCCCCCCCCCCCCCCCCCCCCCCGACACCACAATCACACAGCACATACTTTTTGGAATAGGCTAGATGGAAAAGGTTTGTTAAAATTTAATATCGTTTGTTATGAATTAATTTAAAATTTGTTCTTGTACTATACATGTGAACATGTAAATTTCTTCATCACATCACGTTGCGTCACCCATTATCATATTTATAGATTAAACACCATTTGGCACACCTCGGCCGATACCCACTTCATCTGATAAGGTGATGGAATCGACGAAGGTTCGCCAAAATGGCACAATATGGCTGCAGTCTGGTGTGCATTGGATTAATATTCATTTTGTGTTATACCGGTAATTGGATTTATATTTCATGAAGTTGACGAGACACAGGGAGTCGGTAAGTAGAAGTTTTAGTATAGTGGGGGGTAAAATACACCCAAACGATTAGGTTAAAGTTTAAAAAGGGTCAAAGATCATCGCAAGCCACACTAGACGAATTTCATATTGTGAAGTTATCTCCCGTTGTCGATGTGACATTCAGTTACTGCCAATACTGGTGCGGATCCAGAATTTTTTTCGGGAGTAGGGAGGGGGGTTCACATCTCAGTCAAAAAATTCCAGCCCAGAATTTCGTGACAAGCCGGAGAAAAAAAATGAAAACAAATAAACAAATAAAAAAACAATGATAGTGAGGTCAATGTTTTCTAAGTTTATAGGGAGAGGATGTCAAGAGTCATTTTTTACTTGCTACAGTATATAGTCTTGTTTAAATAAAGCAAATGCCATAGGGGGGGGGGGGGGATTCCAATCTTCCTACCCACTTCCTGTCCCTGAAATAACAATGTATTTTGTGATTCCAGTTAAATAGTATATTTTTTTCCATTTGACTAATTATTATACATATTTTGTTTCTTGTGTTTATAGTATGTCTGTCTATAAGTCTGCAGAAATTAAATCCTAGCTAGCTTGCCCATAAGTTTTAAGTGGGATGGGCTATACAAATAGCTTCCACATTTTATAGGTTTATTTCTTGTGACAATTTAATAAGACCTTTTATTTGGGTACCATTAATTTTTACCTCTGATCGCTTGACATGGGATACACATTTTTACAAGAAAAATACCAAACTTTAAACTCTGCCTAAATTTTGATCAGTAGGTGCTAGGGCTTTCATACTTATCATGACATATTGTATTCATTGTGAACTGTCAACAGGTATAAATATGTTTTACCTTGACCCTAGAGTTTGAACCACTTAAACAAAAAAATTAACCTTGGCAATTAACTTTTGAACAGGAATTACTAGGGATTTCTTTATTTCACATGTGCATTCCTTGTGACAAGACTTTCTTCTGATACTAACAATTTGAACCCTTTGACCTTGACCTTTGATTTTGACATATATTTGAGAAACTTCAACCTTCGCCATAGGCTTCCATACTGGGACATCAGTGTTTCACAAACACATCTTATCTTCATTATTATTTGGTGGTGTCTCCATAAGAGGGAAGATGTATTCACAACAAACAAACAAATCACTAAAGAAAATATAAAACATGAATATGTTGGTCATGCATATCTCTGCAGGAAAAAAAAACAGCTTTTCAAATACTCCAACCATATTGTAACCCTTTCAAAACACTCATTTGAGCTTTTTTGGTTTCCTTAGCATATAATGTCTGTCGTGACGTGTTGTCCATCTGTTTGTCTGAAAACTTTTTACATTTTTAACTTCTCTAGAACCACTGGGCCAATTTTACCCAATTCATATAGAAATATGTACATTTGTATGTCAGACTCAGTCCATCTGTCTCAATAAATTTAACCTTGGTTATCACGGTCATATCTAGTGAATGAGAAGAGACATCCATATTAAACTTATGTATTAGTATATTTACCTGTGAGAATGGCATGGGTTTTTTTTTTACATGTGACCTAGAAGTTTGACCAACTTGCAAAAAAAAATAAAATGGTTATAAATTCATCATTTTGAAAGAGAAAAGTTAGGGCATTCATATCATAATGCATGTATATTATTACCTGTGATAAGACCTTTCCAAATAAATCATGACTTTAACACTGTGACCTTGACCTTGAAGTGATCAAGCCTAACCTACTTTTCAAAAATGTTGCATTTGCTTATAACTTTTGATTGAGATGAGATATGACTCTCACATTTGACATGTACATAAATTACTCATAAGAATTCAAGGTGTTTCCCAGCATGCGATGTTTTCTTATGCGCCCGAATTTTTTCAGGGCGCATATTTGTTTTTGTCCTGTCTGTTTGTCTGTTTATCTGTTTGTCTGTTGTCAACTTTAACCCTCGCCAAAACTTTTGAACCGTAAGAGATAGAGACTTCATATTTGGTATGCATACTCCTCTAATAAAGTTCTTTCAAATGACATCAAGGTCAATGACCTTGTGACCTTGACTGTGACCTATATGCTAAAAATAGGTTTTTCAACTGTTTGTCATAACTTTTGAACCATAAGAAATAGAGACTTCATAATTAGTATGCATACTCCTCTAATAAAGTTCTTTCAAATGACATCAGGGTCAATGACCTCATGACCTTGACTGTGACCTATATGCTAAAAATAGGTTTTTCAACTGTTTGTTATAACTTTTGAACCATAGGAGATAGGGACTTCATATTTGGTATCCATACTCCACTAAAAAGGTTCTTTCAAACAACACCAAGGTCAATGACCATGTGACCTTGACTGTGTCCTTTATACTAAAAATAGCTTTTTCCACTTTTTGCCATAACCTTTGAACCTTAGGAGATAGGGACTTCATATTTGGTATGCATACTGCACTAATAAAGTTCCTTCAAATCAGGGATGGGGTCAATTACTTTAAAAAGTAATTAATTAAATTACAATTACTTTGACTTTTTCTTCAATTAAATTACAATTAAATTACAGACTTTCTAAGACATGTAATTAATTAAATTACAATTACTTTACAAAAGTAATTAATTAAATTACAAATTACATTATTATTTTTTTGAATTTTTTTCATATTAATCATATGAATATACAGAACATGGATATTTCACTTGTAAATAAACGCAGCCTCTGCACGAACAATACAAGAAATAACATGTTATTAGGCATAGTGTATCTTTGTGGTTTAAATCACAACTTTTATTTATAAAACAGTAAAGATCTGTTCAAGATCAGTTTGATGCAGTTGTCTCCACACAAAACCTACATGTACACTTATTGCATGGGATATGAAATTTGATTAAAAGGGGATATTTCAATAGAGTAAAAATAAGTCACAACTGTAACCCCTCAAAATAAATATTTCTTTTAAATAAAGGCAATCTTTTAAAGGTAAAATCCTAAATTGCTATTTATGTTGAACATTTTTACTTCATAAATAAAATTTGTACAAAACAAATCTTTTTCAGATACTAAATACATTCATAAATTCTGTTTAAATGTTAAAATAATTATCAAAATTTTTCTTTTCTCAAAGTAGCAGAACATTTTTAATTGAAATAATTATCCCCATGCATTGGCTTTGTCATCTAAATCATGGAATGAATACCTCTTTAGAGGGGTTGATTTGTTTTGATTGTAATTAAGGTGTGATCTGGAGGGCAATTATCTCTTAATACCAACAAGAGAGAACTTCATTAATGACACACACATTCCTTTTTTTTTCTTGACACACATATTCTTATTCTTCATTGAACAAACAAAAGATATATAATTTATGAAATATGATAAATTATATGTGTTTCATAGCTGAATAGACCTAGAAATCGTGGTGCAAAATTCAGGTAAACATAAAACAAAGAAATCAATTTTT
>NW_026929919.1:0-10922 GCF_032062105.1 Saccostrea cuccullata
GTCATTTTTTCTAGAACATTCTTGAACTTTATCCATGTCCAGAACTTTCCAGGAATATCATGTACTTACAACTTCTAGAATATTCTAGATTTATATTACTGTATAAATATCCTGTCAATTAGATGCATAGATATCATCATTGAGGTATTACTGGGACATAATTTCACTGGGACATTGTATGCAGCAACGGACACTCTGATGTATGTATTTTTAGATTTTTGCTAAGTTTGAACTTAATGATTTGTATATTATTGTAAATAAATTATTGTTAAGATTAAACTGTGTGATTGATCATTGATGGCATTAAGGGTTATTCTGACCCATAACAGAATAAATAAAAAAAAATAAAAAAAAGTTTGGAAAATTGAAAATTAACACAGATATAGCTAAGCTAAATTGAAAACAAAAATAATTTAAGTTCCTCATCAATACACACCCTGTCTAGGGTCAGTCCCTAACTAAACAGGTAAGATATGCATTGTTATGAGGTTAAAGAATAAAGCAAGATTGTTTAAAATGGACAAAAAATGAAAAAAAGATCCTGGAAAGATGCATGTTACACCTCTAACATCATATGATGTTACTCCAAAGATTTCAGTCCCTAGGGTCCTTATTATAGAAATGTTTTTAAGTAAATTACAAGGTGTAATTAATAGATATAAAAGACACACAAGAAAACAATGAAATAAAACGAAGTGATATCAGTAAAGGAAATGAACAATTTCAAAAATAAATAAAAATCTAAAAAAAAAAATACTGATTCTAAACTAGATAAATTAATAAAAATAATAGCATCTATTTATAATATAAAATATATGCATGTATTTTATAAGAAAGGAAGTCTGATATGCAGACTTCAAAATTAACATCAGGTTTGGGCCTTCTTTTGTGCCGATGTTGCTCAACAGGAAAGAGGTCACAGATCAATCAAGAGACAGTTAAGATTGGTAAAAATACGCCGGATTGGCTTTTAAGAAATGTTAATTGCCCACCCACACATTCCATTCTGTAAGGAGTATTCTCAAAATGTGTTGGAAGTTAAATGAAAAAAATATAAATGTACTTTCTAAAAGCACTTGAGAAAAGAGATCAGCTAAGATTTTTTTTTTCAATTTAATTGTAAAGGCAATTGGTACTGCTGTGTTGTTGCGTGGACCCTGCGGTCCACGCGGTAAATATATAAGCGAAGTTAAACCGGATGCCCTGGGCAGACGACAGGCTACCCATGCGCGCCGCGAATGCTAGAGAGTTCGCACCTTAGGTAACTTGCCCATAGAGTAATTCGCCCTATTCGAATTAAAATAAGCCATTCATTTGCAAATCGCGCTTTTAAATCTGCATATCGCATTTGCATATTCATTGGCAGATCCGATTTGCTCTCTTTTGCATTATACTTTTATGAGAAACATTGATTCTATTATTTTAAGAAGTTGCAATATATAGATACATGTAACTTAAATGAGAAGCGTCACTCAACGAACAGAGATACATGTAGCTTTTAAAAGATAGAGCAAGTTTCACCAGCATAGGTATTGTGCATCATGGCTCGCAAAATAATTTAATATTTCAACAATCTAAATATTGTTTTATAAAGGTCTATAGCAACGGCGTTTAATGTGTGTGTGTATGAGGGGGGGGGGGGCATCCGACAAAAAAAAAACAAATCTGCGTACTACATAACTATGTTACGCGTGATAATTCACCACATCTCCATTTTTCCCATGATAGATTTCTTCTGTATAAATCCAGAACAGGTATCAAGTCCCAGCCAATATAATAAGTCACACGTGTCAAAATAAACTGATTTTTAGAACATGTTAAAACTGACAAAACATTAACTAAAGGTCGCTAATCGGAGATAAAATTTCACAATTAAGCTTTGAGACTACAATCAGTACAATCAGTTATAAGTGGCAGATAATTTTAGAATAAGTGAACAAAAATTACATTAATATTCCCTACTCCTAGAAGCTTTTTAAATTGAAGTTCAATTAGAAAAAACACGCATATGGTCCACGTATTGCAGTCCTTTTTTAAAGGACAGCAACTTGTTATAATTGATGTGGATGAACTGGTACCATCAAGACAGCGCTGAATAGATGATACCAATGCGGAATTTTAGGATTGACTGATTGATTGCATGTTGTTTAGCGCCCCTCTCAAGAATTTTTCAATCATGTGAGTGCGCCACCGCTTGATGATGGTAAGCTTTTGTTATGTCCTGTGCTTAAGGCTGTTGAACGGGTTCATTTCGTGCCAGCTCGTGCGACACTGGACCTCATAAGAAGGTCTCATAAGAAGAACCGGCGGAATTCTAGGAGGATCCATTCCAGAATGTCGTGGTGTATGCACACACTAAATTCAACTGATATTTTAACTAAGTACTAATAATGGGAAATAGTTGTTGACTAATGGTTGACACTGATCGAGTGAAAATGTTGTGCTGATGGGAACTGCATTGCTGTGTGACTGGATATAATATATTTGAGAAAAACTGCATTTTGTATTAAAATATTTATTGCAGATTGTGTGTAAACAGGGACCTATATACTTAGGATATTGGTCCCTGATGTAAATTAGTAAAGATTAACTAAGTAACCGCCTGCGGATAACCCGGGGCGGTCAACTTCTTTACATTTGCTGAAGTTGATTGATTGATGTTGTTGTTGATGCTGAAGTGGGTCTGCCAATGTTGTGTTGATTTGTGCGACCCACGAATAATGCCACAGCAATACTCACCACATACAAATTAATGATAATTAACGTTTGTTGGTGTTGATTTTTTTCTATATCAATAAATAAAAAAATAGTTTTCAAATTGCGAAATCTTTCCAAGTGTGTTTTTACACCGCCTTTAGCACGCTAGGATACGAAATGTTTCGTATACAAATAATATTAAAGATTACTCCAAACGGTTTTTACGATAAATTCTCATTCCATTTCTTTTTAAAAGAGTCCAAATTTAATGGAATATACCAGGGTTGTCCAAAAAGTTGGTGGACAGTGACGTTTTTGTTTTTTTTAAATAAATGGTTCTCTATAAATTTATTGTTTATCAAAATATTCTTATGAAAAACCAAGTCAAAATAGTAGATGAAACTTAATGTTTTTGTGAATCGGGGTCTTTAGAGGTCGTGGATAGTGCGCAGGGACTGGTCTGACGTCAAGCTAATTTCACTGTCGCTTTCACTCTTTTTAAAAACATGGAGTTACCATTGAGTACAAAGCTTTTTTTTTTACTGTCAATTATTTCTTTAAAACATTGTAAACTACCCCTCAAAATGAAGCCTATTAATTTTGCTATGTGTCGTGAAGTCAATAAAACATCATAAGTGATAATTTGTTGAATTTGGCAAACAGTACATTGGTTGTTTGTGAGTTTTTGTCGCCATAGACGGTACCCAGTTTTGATACCCATTATATCACTTTCCTTTTGAAATCCACCTGCTCTTATGCAAATGTCTTTAAGAAAAACATTGGTTGCTGTAAATTTTCTCATATATTTTAGTAAATATTTCTTTGGAATTCTTAACAAGTTTAAGAGCAGCTTTCATGAATCGTTATTACACTTTAGTTTACTGATTCTTTACTATTCATTTTATATGTAGTGTCTCAAATAGCCTTTCTTTTCCAACTTCTCACAATAAAACATAAACTGTAATCAATCATTAAAGAAAGTCATATTTAATGTCAAATGAATTTTATAGTGTATGTCACAGAGTACAGGACATTATTTCTTAAATGTAATATAAATAAGCATAAAGACAGACTGTATGGTTGACTCTTATAATTTTAATTGTTGATATAAGGAATCATATTAACATAAAACGGTTACAAAAACGTATATAAAAAACGAATAAATTTGCAAAAAAAGTAATTAAATAGAAACAAATAACTTAAAATAAACCAAACAGAATGTTCATACTACGTAAGTTTGGTTTACTCAGTATGGTTAACTCAGTATGTTCTCGATTCCTGGATATTGATTTATAAACAAACCTGTTAAAAACAAACTATTACAACAGAATCACTAACAATCAAGCAAATAATCAAATCTCTCTTTGTAGATGCAGACTGAGTGGTATATTAAACAATTCTGTCGTTTCCCGACACAGTCTGCAACTACTTAAAACACACCCTAGCAATACTAAGTCACAGAGACACAATATAAATGAAATCACCAAGACACAATATAATGAATATAGTAAGTCACCAAAACACTAGTCACTGAGACACAAATAAGGAACAAGATTCTTGAGCTGAGTGATTTAACTAACAATTCTGTTGTTTCCCGAAACAGCCCAGGAACCTAGCCCGAGAGGTGTTACTCAAACAATGAGTAACCACCAAGTTACCAGAAACTTCGGTGTCTATTTTATACCTTTTGTAAATGCTAATAATTGGTAAATAATTTGGGAAGTCTGATTGGCTATAATGTAAACGTCAATTATTAAATGATTCGATAGGACGATTTCAAGGCATTTCAATCTACCTTGATTATTCAATTTCATAACATTTATTTGTTTGACTTATATTTAAATTCTATGAAAAGAAGAACACACTTGCTGTAGTTTTCAAATCCACATTTAGATATATCGACGACGTATTGTTAATAACAGTAATTTCCATAACTTTATCGATAAGATATATCTGGTGAGCTTGAGATAAAAGATACGGGATGCCTTTCACTTTTTTATCGTCAACCTCTCTTATTTAAGCAGCAATATACCTTCATAATCTGCATACAGAATTTATATATCGCAATTGATTCGATAAACAAAAGCTTGCCAATTTGGACAATTTCTAAACGAGATTATTTTTTTAAAAAACAAGATGATAAACAAGAATATTAGCAGTCTCGTTTAGAGTCATCATTTCGTTTGATACAATGACCTTGTCAACAAATACAATTTATCATTTACCGACTGCTGACTGACATTATTCATATTTATAGTTAATACATTACAGCATAAGAAATTAAAAGCATTTATATTTCCTAATGTTTACATGTTCTTATTCATTTTCTAGAGTTAAAAACCAATATCAGGGAAACGTGTTTTAAAGTTGGAGTCATCTCGCCTACTATTGCGTCATAATGAATTCAGTCAAGGTAAAGAAATAAAATTATTACTGTTGAACTATAACAGAAATAAATGAAGAAAAAAATACTTCGGTGGAATAGGATCATAAAAAATCAAATCTGATAACTCCTAACCTTATCTATCAGAATCAATAAAGAAAAATCTGAAATTGCGTTAAAATTTTTCTCATGCAATTAAATTTTATTATATTTTTGCGAAAACGTCCTATAAAGGACTTGAAGGGCTTATCTTAACAAAAATTCCTTTCAAAATACAAATTATACTAAGAACAAATACGGAACTATTTGTGATGTTAGTTAAACAGAATAGTTTTCCTATATTTTAGCCACAACTCGTTCAATGCTTTTTATATGTCAGCTATTAAAATTTCAAAGTTGTAAGTTTGTGTTTGTTTCTAGAATGAAGATTCAATACTCGTCTAGCAAATTATGTCTTGACTGAATCCATTACACTGAATACTTATCGAAGAACAAACGAAACGAAAGTTATTAAACAAAATGACATATTAAATACTCCGTTTAAATACTCCTATATTGAAAACCTGCCGTAGATAATTGCATTTGAGCATTATTTGAGCTTCTTTCCATCATTTACGGCATTAATCAATGTTATGAAATAAACAGATTTGTAATCTACAGGTTTGTAGCTGAAATATATATTAGTGCAAGATGTTTCTTTTACAAGTATTAACTACAACACTCAACTACTGAAACCATCAACTGAGGCCTCACAAATAATAATTGGCATCTTTATGGAACGCTATAAATGTTTGCGTGAAAAAATAGGAATTCCAAAACAGATGATCAACCAGAAGTCACAGACTAAAACAATATTTGCCGTGTCATTGATAAAAATCTTCTCTATTTTCAATTTGTCAACTTCTGTGTCTGTTACATACAGGATATTCACAATGCTTTGACCCCAAAACTTTGATTATCAGCAATGTTGAGAATTCCTCGGTACCTGGTTTTAAGCTTTTGACCAATGCTGACACTGGACTGTGTATGATGGTCTGTCACAAGTTTGAGTTGTGTTGCTCAGTGGATTGGTCGAGAAAAAAAAAGACATGTAGGCTAAACACAAGATTCGCTACACAAATTATCAGTGATTTAATGACCAATGACCGCTCATTTCACGTTGACCAAGAACGTTTTCCGAAGGTAAAAATGTTTCAATGTCTTAGATTATAAAAATATCTTATTAAATCTCAAACGAATCTTATCAATAATTTTGTTATTTTTAGCACTTGGTTGGCAATTGTCAAAATCTTACCTGTACCGAGAAGGTTATCTGATTATATAGTGAAAATTCATGAATTCTTTGAAAATCTTCTTCTCTGCTTCTGGGTATTAAATAAACTAACTAAGTGCGTAGTTATAATGAGCAAGAGTGCCTCTACAAAAATTGTGAAATTAATGACCTCGGGGTCAGGGGTTCTAGTGTTAGGGTGGGGCTAAATAAGTATATAGTGAAAATGCATTATTTCTTTGAAAATCTTCTTCTCTGCTCCTGGGTATTAAATAAACTAACTAAGTGCAATGTTTAATGAGCAAGAGTGCTCCTACCAAATTGTGAATTTTATAACCATAGGGTCAGGGGTTCTAGTGTAAGGGCGAGGCTCTGTAGATTATATAGTGCAAATTCATGAATTCTTTGAAAATCTTCTTCTCTGCTCCTGGGCATTAAATAAACTAGCTAAGTGCGTAGTTATAATGAGCAAGGGTGCCTCTACCAAAATTGTGAAATTTATGACCCCGGGGTCAGGGGTTCTAGTGTTAGGGTGGGGCTAAATAACACTACTGGCTTTAAAAACCCCTGTCCGTATGAAAATCCACTGTCTTTCTCTGTATCCTACAGCATTTTCACAGTAATCTACAGGATATCTACAGTATTCTACGGTATGCTAGCTCTGTATATACAGTAAATCTCTGTATGCCACTGTATGTATCCCCAGCATGCCACAGTTACCTACAGTAGGCCCCGATACGCCTACATTATGCCACTGTATGGCTATTGTTTCCTACAGACAACTACGGTAAACCACAGTATATGCCACAGTACGCCCCTGTATATGTTCATTGAAGCAAAAAGAAGAAGTTTACACACTCCCAGAGCACTGTACGGTTACCTAAGATGTGGGATTATCAATTTAGTACACAGAGTTACTTACCTAAGAAATTTTTGAACATTATTTTAAACACATGGTAGTTTTTTTTTTTTAAGTGTTAAGAGACTAATTGTGTTCTTTTATAACACTGAAATAACTATGAAATATTAATACTCTGTTGCTTCAAAGAATATTTATCTATCAATTTTTAAAATTAATCATTTAATTATTCTTTCAAATGGTTTGATTTATTACTTAATTTATTTATTTTGCAAACACCTATTTAATTCATAAAATACTTGGAGTGACTGTACTTTAAAAAAAATACGACCGGGGTAATGCTGAATTTTGGAAAATTGTAGTTTTTAAAATTGATATAGTTTTTTGAAAAAATAGATAAAATTAATTAAATGAAATTAATCATTTTAAAAACAAATCAATCTATTTCTTGACAAATACAGAGCTGCATGGTAAACTCGGCACAAAATAAATAAGGTGAGGTGGAAAGTGAAAATTAAATAAAATAACTGACTTTAAAAATACAAAATTAATAAATGAACTAATTATTTATCTTATTTATTTATTTGTTTATCAATTTATCTACAAATACATAGATAAACAAAATAAATAAAAATTAATTTATTTATTTTGTAACTGACAAGACAACAAAGTGATTAAATATACACCCTGCCCCCCCAAATTTATTTTTTTTACTTTTATTTTCATGTGAAAATCCTTTCTCCTAAAATATGCTACAAAGTATTTTTTAAGCATATAAAAACAAATTCCCAAAAATTTTACGATCATGATGGATATCAAAATAATCGTCAGATTATGCACAATATTAATTAGTCAATTGCAATTTCATATTTTTACTTTGTTTTAATTTTTAAAAATCGGTATTCAAAACCCTAACACGATTTAGAACTTAGAAAAGAACTTCAAAGCCATTGATTGTTTACAAGGGACATGGGGTACACAGTAATGACACCTATTGTCTTTTTCATTGACCACTATACCTTGTTTATTTTGTGACAGAGAGCGACCGTGTCCACTCTGCAGCTGTTTGAATAAACATTTTCTCTTTGTGAGAAAACCGTTTTTGGCAAACAAAAACAAAATAAAAGTATCAAAAAAGCTATTGGCGGATTAAGATTGTGCATTATGAGACGATTATTTTGATATCCAACACGGAAGTAAAATAATTAAAAGTAGTTTTAAAATGCTTCAAAAAGACTTTGAGAGACATTTTATTGGAAACTTGTTTACATTAAATAAGGCAAATAAATCCAACTTTCGGGATTATAATTAAATAATTTGCTCTTATCGTCAATTCAAAAATTAGTAAATAAATATATTGTTCTTTTACAATGATTTAATATGTGCTTAAAATCAGTTTTATTTATTTAATTGCTAACAATTTAAAAATCAATTATTAAATTTATTTTAGAATCTAAAATTTTCTGAAATGCAGCATTACTTTTGTTGTGAAAGTGTGTGTTTTTGTGTAATTTTTTTTCTAAAAGGTACAAAAAAAAAACAATTCCAAGTTAGTTATGGATTAAATAGGTGTTAGAGAAATAAATAAATGGTAAATAAATGAAATAAAAAAATCATCACCATAAAAATGTCAAATTTTTTAATTATATTTTAAAAACTAACAAAAACTAAATAATTAAGACCAGTTCTCTGTAAAAATCAAACCATTAAAAATGCTTGGCCACGACATCTCTCCGATTTTTTTCAAACTAGGCATATAAGCCCTTTCCTAGGGTAAAACTCATATATATGGCATACTTTTTTTTGGACATCATCTGTTACCATGGTAACCAGAAAAACAAAAATCCTAACCAAAATGGCTAATTTGTGCATGGCAATCTTGCTGAAATCACACTTTTACACCATCTGTGCTGAACCTGTTTTAAGGATTAGAACTCTGTTATAGATTTTTATAAATCTACAACATAGACACTCTCAATGTATATCTTTATTGTGTTAAAGATTTATTTGAATATTTTGTAATACTTTGTCAAACAATGGCAAAATATCATTTTTGAAATTTAGTCAAAACTGAAACATTTTGAGAAGAAAAATAAAAAATTATCAGAACTTTCACAATGTATCACTTATTTCATCTGAAGGTACTTGTCACAAATAATGAAAATATTTAAAAACATTCATGGGCAAATAACAACAAATGTTGACTATAACAAAATGAAAAATCATAAAATTGGCATTTTGCCAAAAAACAGCTTTTAACTTATATTTCATATAACAAGATATATTTTTTCTTTTAAAAATAAAAAAAATCAAAAAAATTTTAAGCTCAAATTCTGTAAAATCAATGAGACATTGTAAAGTTGACCCATAAAAGAAAAATAATTCATACTGATAGGTGAAAATAGGGTCAAAGAAAAGCCCCCTTCCTTTCTAGCAGAATACAAAAATAGCAATCCTCTATTACTGCTTACTGCAGTTAGATGTCCTAGTTTATTACCAGCTACATCATAATTTCTAAATTATATGTTTTTTAAGGAATCACTGTCTAGTTTTGAGAGTATGCCAGGGCATCAACAATAGTGGGAAACATGGGATAATTTTCCCGTTATGCTAAAATTATCCCATGTGTCCACTTTGTTGATGTCCCTGGCATACTCTCAAAACTGACAGTAAATTTCTTATATTTCCATTTCAATAAAATTGTATACTTAGACTTTAAAAATCTAGACTGATGTAGATTTAAATTACACGAGGCCTTCCATGCCAATTTCAATATACATGTAGTTACTTGGTACATAATAAGCACAAAATGCTACAAAGTATTACATTTACTTAAGTCAAGAGTTGTTGCTTGTGATTTTTTTTCAAAATCTCTATGAAAATTATCAACTACAATGTATTTTACAATGTAACTTAAATAGCAAACCATTTAATATTAAATTTAAAGAAGCTCTTAACAATAACAAGAAGTGATCTGCATTTATTTATTATAATATAAAGGTATGCATATTGAGACTATTTGTTCATTCTTAACAAGAACCTGCCTTATTTCTACAGAAAAAAATGCTTAGAGACAATGAATTATTCTAATTCATGAACAGAAACCATGGTTGTTTACAGTTGGGAAAATTAAGGCAAATATTAATAATTCAATTACTTATTCTTATTCTAAGATAATGGTATTAAGAATATTCTAATCTATTACAAATTGTGCAATTCATGGTGAACAACTATCTTTCTATCCGACTATTAAGGTAAGATCACTCCTACTGCATAAATTTACCTCTTCAAGAAAAGCTTTTCAGAATGCTGTTTATAATTAGCGCTTCCTCAAATAACGACCTCATTAATTTGAATAGTAATATGACTTGAGCAAGTACGTAGCTTCAGTATCCAGAAATGGATGAATCTTGTTTATATCCAGTATTGAGACATATAAATATTCTCATTTTCAATTTCCTCTTCAGGAAAATCACACCGACACATCAGTTACTTTGCTCTTCCTTTGGCAAACAAAATAATTACAGCCACCTTGGTATTTCTGCAGAAAATATTAATGCCATATCTCCGACTTTCAAGGCTTCACCATTGTTTAGACATTTTGTATTTTGTGATATTCACAGTAAACTTCCTCCACTCATATTATGGATGATTTTTTACCTGCAGAAGAAATGAGAGTTTTGATACACATGTATCTTCAAATGAAGACAAAT